>NW_017618303.1:555000-639042 GCF_001879475.1 Ipomoea nil
AGCTTGAATGGTTGAAATATTTGATCTTCAATCCACTCTAGCTTGACTTGGTTTCTTGGATGCTTGATTTGATCTTCCTTTAGCTTGGCTGGATTTCTTGGAATTTGATCATCAATCCTTTAGCTTGATTTGATCTTCAATCCAGAGCTTCTCTTCAACTCTTCAAGTGTGATTTTTGGAATGAATGAAGAGCTCTATTTATAGGGGAGAATATGGAAGACTTTCACTAGAACCCAAACTCTTCAATATTATCCTTATATTATCAATTAACGTTTTAGGATAATATGAACATTTATCCACAATGTATCTAGCCACCATTGTATTCAGGTTCATAACCTTATCACATATTCAAATTAAATAATTAATTAATTTAAATATATGAATATCTTATCACATATTCAAATTAAATAACTAACTAATCTAAATATATGAATATCTTGTCACATATTTAAATTCAATAATTAAATTGAATATCTTCTTGCTGGCCAAATACATATCGTCCTTATAATCCGAGTCCATTGGTCTTCAATTTATATTTAATTCGGAGAATTGGGCCAATTTAATTGGACAATTTAATTAATCCAAATAAATCAATAATTGGTCCAATTTCATCCAACGAAGCCCCAAACATATGAACCAGCCCATTTATCGACTTCAAATTTCCTGTGTCTACAAATTGCCCCCTCGAGACTTGTCGGGACATGTTGCTTAATGTGCTTGGAGCGATGAAGTCTCGAAATTTAATCTCTCGCCATCAACTGCCACTCTGTAAGTTAGCTTCCCAACGATGCCTAGATCACCTCAATCTGACCATTATAGACCGAGATATGACCAAAATACCAAACATAACTAGTTGTGGCGGGAACGCATGCCGCAACAATTCTCTTCAAGTCCAAGACTTGCAATACTTGATACGCTTCTTCTTCTTCTTCTTCTTCTTCTTCTTCTTCTTCTTCTTCTTCTTCTTCTTCTTTCCATGCCAATACTTAATGTATGCTTAACTTGAATTACGATAGAATCACTATCTTGGACACGAATAGGATTTTTCTTTTGTTATGACTGAACTTAGACAATAAAATTTCTAAGCTGCCTACGTACTCCCGTAAAGGAGATCAAGTCAAACGTAGTTCAAATAACTTCTTGAATTGTTGATGCCATACACAATTTAAACTCTTGCGGGCCAGGAGCTCACCGTACGCAGTTTAAACTCATGCGGGTCAGGAGTGTCTATGAATTGGGCCCACTCATAGACAAGCGAGATGCATTAGCAGTTTAACCACGTGCTGCATTTTTGGTGGATTTTCCTTTCATCAACGTACCATGGCCATGTGATCACCCTCCAACTCTTGTGGCGCCTTCACATCTTGACCATCTTGATATGTTGCATAATTTGATCCCATACTTTCTTCATCTTCTTCTTGATTAGAAGTGTGCACGATAGTCTTTGGTTGAACCTTTAAAACTTCGCCGCACGAAATATTGACAGCGACTTCTCGTCTCATACGAGAAGGGATTGCACTCTTGATTTCCTTTGATAATTCTTCCCTTTGAGAGGATTTGGTATGCTTCTTAATGATCGGGACAGGTCCGAGTCTCTCATGCACAAACTTTCTCTTGGTTTCCTTAGGACTTGACCCTAGCCTGTCAAAGACTGATTGGCGTGACTTCACTTGTCCGGTCTTGTCAAAAACAGATTGTTTCTTGTCTTGACTTTGCTCCTCGATTGTAATGTGATTACTTGCAGCTCGATTTATGAATATCTTCACGGGTTTAGCTGGAACATACCCTAACCCTTTGCGCGAATAAACGCTTTGTTGGTTTGAAATCCCCTTGCCACCTGCTTGCGGGACGAGCTTTCCTAACCTTTGCGGCTCCTTAGGATCATAACCGGACTTGGCTAGGAGTTTATAAGCATTTGGGTCAAAGCCCTCCATCCGTTGCGTGGGCAACACTTGATTTGTTTCATCTCTATGTGCCTTAAGCGTGTCAATCATTGTCAGAGGAAAGACAAGTTCCTTGCTTGGTTGAGGTTCCTCAACAACTTGTTTCCCTTTCCACTTTGGCTCAAGAGGTGCATTGGCTCCGCTTTCATCAATTTCTTCCACTACAATTTGCTTTCTCATATAGAATTTCGCATCAGCGAAATAGGACTCAGCCTCGGTGAACGGGCTCCCATCGGCTACCACTTTTTCCACTACTCCATCCTTCTCGTACATAAAGCATTGGTGCCATGAAGATGGAACGACCCCATTCTCATGTATCCATGGTCGTCCTAGTAGCAAGCTATAAGATGTCCTTGCGTCTATAACATAACACATTGTGCTTGAACTTAATTTCCCGACTGTTAAATCAAGTCTAATGATACCCAACGCTTTTTGCCCCCCTTGATTAAATCCTTGGATCATTAGGCGGCTTTGGGTAAGATCATCTATAGAAATACCAAGGTCTCTCAAAGCTCGTAGTGACAAGATATTGACAGCTGACCCTTGATCAATTAGAATCCTTTTAAGTTTCTTCTCGCATGCATAGCCCTCGACAAACAATGGGCGATTATGAGGTGTACCACCAAGCATCAAATCTTAATCGCTGAATGTGATCTCAGCCGAATAAGAGGTGGCCTTATACATTTGGACTCCCTCGCTTTCATTTTCCACATGGGACGAGCATTCTCCCGTTTCAACTACTGTATCATTAGTGTTCATACATGAGGTAGACACGCCTACCTTCTCCTTCACCTCTTTCTTGTAGATAAGACCTTTGGACGGATCCTTCTCAACCCATTCCTTTGTTACTTGTCTTGATGATCTCACCACCTTTTTATGCTTCTTACGGGTAATAGTTACCCAACCACTTCTAGAGGTATCAACAACTTGTTGTGACTTTGTTGGAGCAGCAGTTTTAACAACGAACGGGAGTGGACGCTTTGGTTCTACTCCTCTCCTTTTCTCAGGGCCCTCCTCAAGAAGTGGGGCAAACCTTCCAAGTGATATTGTAATTTGATTTGTACTTACAGTAGCATCGGCCAGTTCAATCTTTCCACTCCGTGCTAACGCCATGACTCTATCCTTGAAAACAAAGCACTTTTCAATAGGATGACTAATGAGGCGATGGTACTTGCAATAATTTGGGTCTTCAACTTTAGAAGCTTCCTCGGGGCGCTTCATTTCTGGAAGCTCAATCAGTTTGAGCTTAAGCAACTCATCAAACATAGGGGAGACATCCGACTCTAGAAACGGATATTGCTTTTCTTGTCTCTCCTCTATAGTCATTATCCTGTTTCCGCTCGGTGGGCCATAAAATGGTCTTGGCTTTGGGGTTTCAGATGCCTTAGTGAAAACTTTAATAGCCCCGGCTTTGACATTCATCGTTTCTTTTTCTTGCCTTGGAAAGGGTTTGCCCCCTTTCTTAAAATCTTGCTTTGCATTATCCTTGGAATAGCTTGGCACGTTGAACGCACTCAATCCACCACCAGCTGCAATATTTAGTTCCATGTCATGAGCTCGGCTAGACAGTTCCACGAACGTCTTAGGCTTGATCCCTTGCAGGATGTAAGACAACTCAAATCGCATTCCTTGAATACACATGTCAATAGCAGCACGTTGCGATATCCTCTCTTGACAATTTAAGTACGCATTTCTCCACCTTTCGATGTATTCAACGGAAGGCTCTCCTTTCCATTGGCGGGTAGTTGTGAGCTCCAAAAAGCTGACAGTTCTTGTTGTGCTGTAGAAACGATCCAGAAATTCACGCTCCATGTCGTGCCAACTATCGATACAACTTGGCTCAAGATCAGTGTACCAGTCAAAAGCCGTTCCTTTCAATGAGCGAACAAATTGCTTCACTAGGTAGTCCCCGTATGTCCCAGCTTCATTGCAAGTTTCCACGAAATGGGCTACGTGTTGTCGAGGATTCCCCTTCCCATCAAACTGCTGGAATTTAGGTGGCTGATACCCAGGCGGCATCCTTAGCTCCTCGATCCTTTGAGTGTAAGGCTTGGCATATGTATAAGAGCGCTGTCCCACCTCGAGCTTCTCTTTGATAGCTCCCATGATTTAGTCATTTAGTTGCTCCATAGGAATCGTGCCCCCAGAAATTGGAATGCTTTTCTCAGCAAGTGGTGGGCGAGATGCTGCTTCTTCCATCCCTGTAATGAGCCTATCGCCATGGGGTGGTAACTCCACATCAATCTCTTCCATTTGAGTTTGGGGCTGCTTCCCAGAAGCTCGACTTGTTTCGTCGTTCCTCATGCTCTCCACCTTTTCAGCTAGGTCATTTATCCTCCTATCTTGGTTATGAAGAAGCGTCGTCACACCCTCGAGAGATTTGGTAATGTTTGCTAGTTGCTCATCCACCGAAGTTGCGTTGGTTGCCATGGCGGGCATGACTGTGTAGGCACGAGTGCATTCCAGTGTTGTGGGTGACGAGCCTCCACTGTTAGCAGTTCCTCTCGAAGAAGTAAGCGAGGGATTTCCACTTCCAGTAGCTTTATTTGAGGGAGTAGGAATCTTGCCATCAGCAGTCCCCGTTGTAGAAGATGAACCCTCATCGTGTGTAGTTTTCCTTGAAGCGGTGGACTTGCTTTCGATCCTTCGGATGATATTGCGCACCATGCTCTGAGTTTCAGCCACTTGCACTCCCATGTTCCTTGCTCGACTCCGAGTCAATGCACCTTGCATCTCGCGACCATCATCAGAATTGGCCACGGACGATGCCCTGGAGCGGGTAACTTGAGCGTAAGTCATCTTGGACGTGGGGATTCTTGATGCCATTTGGATTCTTGTGAAGAGATGAGAGGTAGAGATGTCCCACTGGGCGTGCCAAAATCTGTGAACAAGAAAAGTTGTACAGGTATATATATTCAAATTTCAAATTGCGCGGGTACAAGATCTCTATCAAGAAAATCCTCTGATTCTTCACTTGGTTTACTTGATTTGAAAATTTTGGCTGAAGGGCCTCCGGAACGCCGCTTGTTCTTCAATGAAGGGCTTTGTTGCTTAATCTTCGTTGAAGGGCCTCCGGTCTTTAATTGGCTTGATCTTCAGTCCACTTTAGCTTAGCTTGAATGGTTGAAATATTTGATCTTCAATCCACTCTAGCTTGACTTGGTTTCTTGGATGCTTGATTTGATCTTCCTTTAGCTTGGCTGGATTTCTTGGAATTTGATCATCAATCCTTTAGCTTGATTTGATCTTCAATCCAGAGCTTCTCTTCAATTCTTCAAGTGTGATTTTTGGAATGAATGAAGAGCTCTATTTATAGGGGAGAATATGGAAGACTTTCACTAGAACCCAAACTCTTCAATATTATCCTTATATTATCAATTAACATTTTAGGATAATATGAACATTTATCCACAATGTATCTAGCCACCATTGTATTCAGGTTCATAACCTTATCACATATTCAAATTAAATAATTAATTAATTTAAATATATGAATATCTTATCACATATTCAAATTAAATAACTAACTAATCTAAATATATGAATATCTTGTCACATATTTAAATTCAATAATTAAATTGAATATCTTCTTGCTGGCCAAATACATATCGTCCTTATAATCCGAGTCCATTGGTCTTCAATTTATATTTAATTCGGAGAATTGGGCCAATTTAATTGGACAATTCAATTAATCCAAATAAATCAATAATTGGTCCAATTTCATCCAACGAAGCCCCAAACATATGAACCAGCCCATTTATCGACTTCAAATTTCCTGTGTCTACAGCAACTACTTAGAACTATAAGTGCAACTAAGTATTGATGCTCAGTGTAAATTTTTACTTGCACCTATAATACATTTTACATGCACTTGTAATACATTTTACTTGCACTTCGATGTTCAATTATTTACGAAAATGCCACCGCATTTTTTTTAAAAATCAGTGTTTCTCATCCATTACATCTGGACACGTGGACGAACAGAATCCATTCCTATTTCGCGCCTAGGCGAGCCGTTCGCACCCGAGTGCAACTATATATATATATATATATATATATATATATATATATATATATATATATATATATATATATATATATATATATATATATATATATATATATGTAACACCCCCGATTTTTATCATATTTTTAAAATCGTAAAAGGCAAAAGATAAGCAATCTAATCATCCATTAAACATTAGGCGGAAGCAAGTCTAAACGGGGGTATTATGCCATATCTTAATGTACTAAAGATGCACAGGCGGAAAAATTAAACATTTTAAACAAGTCATAAAGAGTCAAGGCACAAAGGTCGCTCAAACATAACGTCTAGACAAGGTGACTGAGCTATCTATCGTTCCAAGTCTTGTGCTCTCGGGCATCTACTCAAAACCTGTAGGACAAGGGAAAACATGGGGTTAACACCCGGTCAGCGAACATTGCTGGTAACCCCTCAAGACGCGTTAAATAGCATATATAGATAAGTATAAGTCAAAATCATTTTGAAACGGAATAGAGTATATATCATTTCAAAAGCCATCGAGAGAAGTAAACTTCGAGGACTCATTAACAATCTCAAAAGGAAAAGGAATCACCATCCTTACAACAACAACAAGACAAGAACGTGAAAGACAATGCAACTCAAGATGCATTCTACTGATCATAAAGTAAAATACATCAAGACATGCTCATTAGCAAAGAATACACATTCATACATTGGCAACTACATGCCACAGTGACAACTACATGTCACAAGTATCATAGTTCCAACCTTATGCCCTGTTCCGACCTTATGGCTACCCCCGATCTTATTTCAGTTCCAACCATTACCTCTTAGTGCCACCCTGTAATTCTGAGTCCAACCTTTTGCCTCCGGGGATCGTCGTCCCCCCACCTACACTCCTATTCACCTCCGAACTCTAAGTACACGAGGGTACCATTAAATATCATATCACAAAACCACCAATCTCGTGAGCAAAACTCAAGTAACAAACCACCAATATCAATCATAATCACACAAGTCATCATCATTACCAAGGAGACTAAGGTTCAACAATAACCTTAATCAAGTATCAATCAAAGGGTACAACGATTACATACGTTCATATCATAGGAATCAATCAATGGATCACAACGAAGATAGGAAACCATACTCAACAACGAAGGATCACAATCCGACACCAAACGATGGTCAACACAAGTTGCCAATCCCAATAACAAAGAACAAACCGCACATACTAGCATTTCAACATCAAACTAGCATGCTTATCAAACGGGTAAACCAAAAGTAGTTCCAGAGAACATTTAAGACTCACAATAGTCCAACGAATCACAAAGTCAGACCCTTAGCACGATTCAAGACACCAAATCCTACATGGATTCCTAACATACCGTTCTAGACATACGAAACATCAAGAAGACTCACAAATAGCCCAATAAAACAACATCGGGATGTCAAAACATCAATACCGAGTCAAAAGAATCACGGGGAACAAATCCCCGCCCAACATCAATAATGTACCCCGCGGGTGGGGCCACGGGTGGACAACCACCCGCGGTTCCGCCCGCGGGTACCAACCCACGAGTCCATCGTTCACCCGCGGGTGGGGCGGCGGGTAGGCCTCTGCCCGTCGTTCCGCCCGCGGGTACGCCCTGTACACCAAAATAATCCCTTCGGGGATTTTCAACAACAAGACCAAATTCAAGTCCAAAACACCCAAAATCTCACTATATAAATTTCCAACAAATGGAATTTTCCTATTCCAACACCAGTTCCGACTATAACAACACAGGTGGCAAGAGTTCAGCCAGGGATGCATATACCTTTCTGATCAATTGGGTGGAGAGATACCCTCACAACAAAAATAGGGATTTTTATATAATGGGAGAGAGCTATGGCGGCCATTTTGTTCCTCAGCTAGCTTACACCATTCTAGCTCACAACCGCAACAACAACAAATCAAATCGACCATTCATCAACCTCAAAAGAGCTATGGTGGCCATTTTACTTTACAGCATCAACTATTCATCAACCTCAGAGCTATGGTGGCCATTTTGATTCTTTACTTTATTGCATCAATAAAAGCCTCCACATGCAATGATTGGCGTTGCCTAGCTTCTTCCGGACTGGAGGCAACACTTGCCGTTGCCTTCTTCCGAACTGGAAGAAGGCAACTGGAGACGGAAGAGTTGTTGTTTTTTTTTTAATTCTTAAATAACAATTGGAGGTGGAAGGAAATTGTTTTATATTTATGTTTTTTTTAAATAACAGAAATTTGTTGGTTTATGCATTTAATTTTTTTTTTTTTTTCATTTTGTGATTTAATCTTTTAAATGTTATGCAATAATGTAATTTTTTTTTATGTAATAAGTAATTTTAATAACATATTATAATAATTAAATTTTCAGAATTATCAATTAATCTAAACGTTGACATGTTTAATTTAAAATTGTTAAGTTAATTAAATTAGACTTTAGAATTGACAAGTTGTCATAGCTCATGCATGTACACATGTATAATAATTCTTGTATTGTTGTAAAATATGTAATCAGTATACAACAATCAAACGGCATAAACTAAATTTTGTAAAACTTATTTAACACCATTATGTTAATTTTACTTTCGTTTTGATTTTAGACAATTGTTATATTGTGAATATATATGAACACTACCACAAAAAAAAAAAAAAAAAAAAAAAAAAAAGTTTTGAAGTCTATTATTTGTAACTTACAACATCGATTAAATTGTATGGTCCATCTTGTTGTAGTACTAAATAAATGATATGACATCGGTTTTCGGAAATAAACGGCGTATGTCATTAAAAAAAATTTGACATATATCATAATATTTATAAAATAAAATTATTAAAAAAAAAAAAGAGATACGATGTCGATTTGTATCTTTTTGTTTTTAATTTTTTTAAAATTATATACGATGCCGCTTTTTAGAAAAAACTAAAGTCGTATCTCTTTATTAAAAAAAATATCAAAAGATGTTGGTTTTATACGTAAACCAGTTGTTGTTACTTTAAAATAATAATAATAATAATAATAATAATGATACGACATCGGTTATTCCAAATAACCAACGTCTTATATAAATGAAACGCAAGACCGGCTCCATCTATCCCGCTTCTCAGCGATGAGACCTCTTGCTGATCGAAAAAAAAAAAATGAACAACTCCTGGGCAGCTGTTTGAGATTTTGTCCATTAGAGTTATATATGTCTTACATGCACTCTTTTACACGGTCGAGTGTTACATCTATCACACTTCTTAGTGATGAGGCCTCTTGTAGGTCGTTAAATAACAATTGGAGGTAGAATTTTTGCCATATTTTTCTCCCAACAAGATGGCTTTTCTGGGATGAACCCAAAAAAATGGTGTGTTGTAACATGCCTATGCTCAACGGGTGCGTTTTGCTTCGACAGCCAACTCAAAATTGTTTTATATTTATGTTTTTTTAAAAAAAAATTGCACGAATTTGTTGACTTATGCAAATCAAATGTTTTTTCTTTTATTTTAATTTTTCTATTTTTTATTTAATTTTTTTTAATCTTTTATATGTTATGCAACAGTGTAATCTTTTATGTAATAAATACTTTTAATAACATATTATAATAATTAAACTTTTAGAAGTATGAATTAATTTAAATGTTGACATGTTTAATTTAAACTTGTAAAGTTAATTAAACTTGACTTTTAAATTATTTCAAAAAAAAAAAATTGACTTTTAAATTTCTTACCACATATATAGCACCATTATGTTAATTTTACTTTTGTTTTGAGTTTAGGCAATTGTTATATTGTGAATATATATAAACACTATCACAAAAGGACATTGACATCACAAGCCTACGGCAAAATACTATTGATGCACATAAAAACACAGATCAATCCTTACTTCACCTTAAATTACCTTTAGGCGGCGTTTGGTTCAGGTTATATAACATAACCAAGGGAATGCGACATTCCAAAGCTCATATTCCTACGTTTGGTTCATATTTTATCTTAGAGAATATAACATTCCCAAGGAATGTCACATTCCCTCCACATAGGATTCTGAAGGGAATGTGATTCCCTTCAATTTTTTAGGTTATGTAAGATAACCTTGGTTATGTTAGTTTATTTTATATATATATATATATATATATATATATATATATATATATATATATATATATATATATATATATATATATATATATATTGAAAATGTGCCGTGAATCTTGAATTCAATTACACATTTAGTGTTCTACTTGTTTTTAGAAGAGATATTGCATTATCAATTAATTAGGTTATTTAATGAACATAAATAACAAAATATAAAAGCATAAAAATAAAACAAGTACTCAGAGATTGATCACGCAGTTCGGAGCGCTTCTCCTACGTCTGCGGGGCAACTCACGTCTGCCTAATCCACTATAGATGTTCACCAAGGAGTATTACGAGAGGTAAGTACAAATGACCCTCAGCCTTTACCACTACAACCCTTCCTAACACCTATTTAGGACTGAACCGTGCATGCCATAGCAATCTTCAAGCGAAGCTTCAGCTGTACCAGGTACTGTCTGTGCAGACCAGAATTGAATTACAATAATAATAATAAAATTTATCTAATTAATTTAAATAGCACTTGTGTAGATTTCACTCAATATAACAGTTCACGAAATTGACAACTTTCCACTTTGGTTATGCTTCCTTTTATAGCAGTATGCAACCCTTTGTTGTGATCCATATAATTAGCACTTCATGATCTTCATTTAACCAAGGCCACACGTTCTATTTTGAATGCCACATAACCCGTACTGCATTTGCTGACTTCTCTTTGCCAAACCACAAATAAATTATAGCCATGCAAAATAAAGTATGATTGAAAATGGTCCAAAAAAGTGGTGATTTAAAATAAACAAATCTACTTAATTCTAATTAAGGTAGGACTAAATAAATTAGCCAACAAGGTTTAATGTGTACTAAAATTGTACACTTATATATATATATATAGGGAGGTCTTCAAGTGAGAACCCTTTGTTAGGTAGGAACCATAAGAACTAATCTAAACCCTTCAAAGTTGCTTAATCATTTTAATGTGGATATTAAACATTATTAATAAAAAGGATATTAATGTAACTTTGTCTAAGTATCAATTATAAACTAATATTATCCAATTATAAATTATTATTATATTTGGATTCTTTCCAAGATTTTAGGATGACAAGATAAGGAAGAAGACCAATTGGTCTGAAATTCTACAACCGCCTCATCTGCCGAGCATCATCTGTCGTCCGCCGTTCATGGGATTTGGGTGTGCGACGAAGAAAAGCAATCACCTGCACGCAATTGCTGCTGTAGGATGGAAAGTGGTAACAATGAAGGTAAAACTAATATTGGTCAACATATTTGGTTGTCGTTCCTGTGCTCTTCAATTTTGGATTAAATTGCATATTTCTATGTGTCCACAAACAATTGCATGAAGAGTGCTGGTATTTTGTTTGTCTTCTCTAAGTTGTTAGGGAATGATGATCTACTTTGGTTTGTACAGTGTGTTGATGATCCATGTGGTTCTTGTGAATTCATGGTGGTAGTCTTTTATTGGGGGCATAACGGCTCAGGATGGCTAATCTAAGTGAACACACCTGGGTGTACCATCTTGACCAAAACACAAAAGTTTTTATTATTATGACACACTGCGAAGCACATGTTGCACTATTCGTATAACTATGTAGACATGTATCATCATAACATCAAACGTCGACAGCAAAGAAACATCGTCCACCGATGATGCCCTATATATTCTCCACAACCTAGTATTGTCTGAAAACGGTCTGGAAATCATCCTGGAACACGACACGCAGTTCATTGAATCCTTAACACGCATAATGCAACATGGGAGCTACGAATCCCGAGCCTCTACAGTGATGCTTCTCAAATCAATGCTGGAAACATTTTGGTGTGCACTTGGATAGTGTTATGTGTGCACTTAGATAGAAATGTGTGTGCACTTAGGTCACCGAGTTTGTGCCATGATGCTCAAGATAACTGATATACGAAAACTCGTGTGCACTTAGGTTAACGAATGTGTGCAAGCACCAAAACCAGATTGATGTTAAAAGATTATATATTGTGCACTTGGGTTAAACTATGTGTGCCATAACGTAAATAATGAGTGTGTGGATAAAAAGACGTAAAACAAGTTGGTGTGCACTTGGGTTGATAGATTAGAGTGTGCATTTGGGTTGACTGTGTGCACTTAGGTCACACTATGTGTGCCATATTTTGTAGAATTAGTTTGTGTAGGAAAAGAAGTTAAACATTTTGGTGTGCATGTACTTGGATTATATTGTGCTGTTTGTGCACTTAGATATAAGTGTGTGTGCACTTGAGCCAACGGGTATGTGCCATTATGTTCAAGAAAATTGATATACGAAATACCGTGTGCATTTATGTTAACGAATATGTGCATGTACGACTGTGCATGCACCCGTATACGACTGTGCATGCACCCGTATACGACTGTGCATGCACCAATACTATTAAACGTGTGACAAATCTTAAAGATCAATCATTTGTATGGGAATAGATACAATAAAAATTACAAAAAAATATAAAATATTTTGCACGGTGGGTTTCACCATGTGTGCCATAATATACAGAATTATTGTGACCATGAACTGACGTGCATTTAGGGTGATCTGTGTGTGCCATTATGTGCAAAGTGTGCAATGGTTACTCTAATAACCCATTTACTACCCTAATAATTCTCCAATCACCTTCATGCCTGGAAGTAAGCATTAGCAATGATTTCTCTACTAATGATAATCATCATAGATTCATACAGGTCTACATAGTTATATGAATAGTGTAACTTGGAATTGAAACTTGAAAGTAATAGAAAGTATTATATTTTCAACTTCCAAAGTCAATATTTAGCATCTAGATAACATGAAAAATGAAAAATAAATGAACAAATTAAAACTCAAGAAAACATAAAAGTTAAAACGCAAGAAAACATAAAGCAGTTCCTACGGCGGCATAGCTTGGGAGAAGATGATTAGGACCTCCGCCAAGGTTAGATCAAGAAATGGTTTCACTGTACGTTTTAGTCACCGGCGCCACTGGCTCTTTCGGAACCCACGTCTCGACTGCTCTGAAACGCCGCAGATACGGCATCGTGGGGCATCGTGGATTGCTTGGCGTCATTGACGAAGGTGTAATGGTCTAAGAGACGCCGGCGGTCTACGAGAAAACGGTTATGTCTTGTTTCTGGACGAGAAACGGCAACGACGATAGAGGTACTGACAGACGATTGGAAGAAAAACGGCGACAGCAGGGATAGAAGAAGTGAATAGCAATCTGGGAGAGAGTCCAACCTACGACTCATAAAATCAAACAGCGAAGATCCAGCGAGAATTTACGTACATCATCTGAAGTTCATAAATTATCCCTGCTCACCCAAAATAAAACTAAATCAGCGAATAAAAGCCATTAAAAAATGATTAAATATGAACCTTAGATTAAATTTAAAAAATGGCTTAGATTAGTTCATATGTTCCTACCTAAAGATGGGTTCCTATATGATTGGAATTCCTATATATATATATATATATATATATATATATATATATATATATATTAATAATCATATAGGAATTCATCCTTAGGTAAGAACCTAGGAACTCATCATAGCCATTTATTTAGGGTGATCAATGGTTTAGATTAAAATCTATTTTTATGAAATTTTAAGTCTGATTTTTATTTTATTTTAGACTGTTGGGGGTATTTTAGTATATATTGCTTTCGTGAATTAAGGTAATTGCTAGATTTTCTCCTCTATTTTTCTCTTTTCTCTGCATCTAAGAATTATTTCCTTTGCAGACTCAATTTCTATGTCTCCACTGTGACCTACTGCTGCCCAAACGCAGACGCCGGCGGTGGAGCGAATTCCAGTCTGAATGTGAATATGCCAATTCCCGTCTTCATGCTATTACAGCAGAAGTACTTGTGCTTGCTAGGTATAGACTCTATCTTGATTTCTTATAAACTTGTACTCAATTTGAGATTTCTATAAGTAATCTCACTATCTTCATTTATTATAAACCTGCACTCATTTTGTAGTAATCTCTCTATGTTATACATTATTTGAAACAGGTTGATTGTTTCTTTATAGTCTTTTTCTCGTATTGTGTTAGTATACTATGGAACATAATGATAAGTTTTTATGTATTTTCTAGGATGGTGGTTATTCGTCTCCGGCACCCTCAAACTTACCGCGAAAAGCACGCCCTCAAGTTCGATCAGCCAGATATCCGTTTGATGCTAACCTCTCAAGGAGGCTTTTATGTTTACAATGACATTTTCCGAGGTGAGTTTTTTTTTTTTTTTTTTTTTTGAAGTTTCAATTTCCTTTGCAATTATTGTGTGTATTTTAATCGTATATGAGTTGTATAGTTGTTTGATTTTGTTTGTCTTGCATTCGGTTGTTGGTGTTGGGTTGTAGCCGCTGGTTATGATGTTTTTTTTTTTTCGATCGATTTCCCTTTGAATTTTTGGTTGTTTCAGTTGTTTTCCATTTTTTTAATTTTGATTTTGTTGTTGTTGGATTATTGTGAAACTCTTCGGGTTTATGGTTTGTTATTTGTGTATGTGGCATTTTATCCCTTTGTAGGGTATTTTGTTTAACCTTAAATGAGTGATGGGTCTGCACATGTGGCTTGGTTATTGGTGTTGGGTATATGTGTGAGATGGGTGTGCCCTTTTCCATAGTTGTGTGTGCATTTAGGCTTTGGTTTATTTAGTCATGCCCCGCACGTTCTTTGAACCTGCTGTTAATGTTATATTTTATTGGTTGTGTATCTTAGATTCTTAGTAATGTTGTGTGTGTATGTGTTGGTTCGGTGTGTCTACTAATCATGGGGTGGGCACTTGTTGTGTGTATAGTAACCATTGTGTGTGTACATGTGTAGGTGCGCAGTTTTACACAATTCATTGTGTCATCTAGGTTTAGGGTACGGTTTTAAAGTTGTTTATAGTGTCCCTATTGTGGTTTTTTGTCGTCGTGTTTGTTTTTGCATGTCTGTTGGTTTTAGGGGTGTTATTTTCATGTAATTGATGCGGGGGTGTGCGCATGTGGGTAGTTCTGGCTCACACAATTCATCGTTACGGCACGTCAAATTATTTATCATTTTCCCGTTAAGAAATTAATTAACTACGTGTTGGCACACACTGTATAACCTATGTGCACAGTGTAGTTTATCACAGCAGCTTGGTTATCTATATGGTTTCACATTATGGCACACACAAATCTAACTAAGTGCACGCAGAGATGTTTACCATTTGTCATACATCCTTTTTTTTCCCGATATGTTCGAGTTTGTGGTTCATTTAATTCATAACGTTTCTATCGCTCTTTGCACTTTGACAAAAAAGATTTGTTGTCTGTGTTCCTTGATGATGTGGTTGATGATTGATATGGGGCTGTTGTACAGAGGTTTGTCCTGAGAATGATGCAGATGCGTGGGCGCGATGCACGTAACAAAGTGAATTGCAGTGTCTTTGTAATGCGGCATATAGAGACGTTTTTGGGCCAATAAGTGAAGGCATGAGACTGTGGTCTGCAAAAGGGTAATACTAGGGGTCTTGATATGCGTCAGATTTTGACGACTGGGATTAACGTTCACTATTCCAAGAACATTCGTAGCGCAGTTGAATACCGTGACGCCCTCGAACAAAGTTAGCTTCGTGTGCTCATTTGTAGCTAGTTCATCAATGGGTTTATTTTAGTTTTCTTGGGTACATTCATGTGTTTTGATTATGATATTTGATACCTAATCCTTAATTGGTTAATTTATACTGTTTTTAGACCAATTTTCCCTTAATGAATGATGTTTTCCTCTAATGATGCAGACAACGTTAATACGATTCCGGTCCACAACCCAGGATGACATCCTGGGTTTTGATGTTCGAGTATAAAAATCTTCTGGCACATTGTGTCTCACACAGTGCAATATGGCACACGCAATTCAATATAAGTGCATATTGTCTTCTTTTCCTCTTTTCATCCGTGCACACATTCTATACGATTTAGCACAAATTATTTAACCTGTGTTTACACAATACTCCTTACAATGAATAATGTTTTCGAGATTTAATATTTGTAGTGTTATTGCACAAAATGGCACACACTTTGTAATCCAAGTTCTTACCGAAATGGATACTATTGTACAATATGGCACATAGAATGCAATATGGCACACATAGTACAACACAACTGCATAATTGCTCATTCTCCATCTTTTAATCGTAATGCTCTTTCTGTACGTTATGGCGCATGTAGTTTACCCAAGTGCACACACATTGCAATAGGGCAAACACTTAATCTCTACGTAATGGCACAAAAATGTTATGGCTAGTGCACACCGAAGTGTATTACAATATTGGTTCATAATATGGCACACGTGGTGTAGCCCATGTGCACACTAACTTCTTGTACACCGTTTCGTGCAGATACTAATTATGGGCATTATGGCACACACGTGAAACCCAAATGCACAATGTAGTGCAGCACCTCATCTTGGTCTCCAAGGGTTCGATCTGTTAGTACCACTGCACACTTTGGCACACACAACATACCTCAGGTGCACATCGACTTTGGATTCGCCTTCCCAGTCGCTCTCAGTTTGAACGTTATAGCACAATAATTTCTGTGAAAGTGCACACCAGAAGATAGATCATCAATAGGGTTTTTGGGAATTTGAACTCTCAGTGTGTTTTCACGAATAGATAAACCTAAGTGCACTCTTGTTTATGGACACAGAAATTAAACACATTATTTCACACACAAATCAGCCTAAGTGCACGCTTGTTATTGGGCACACTACTTTTACACATTATGGCACACTCAATTTAACACAGGTGCACACTGACCTGTTCTAGGTCTTTTAAAAATGCACAATCTGCAACATTATGTTTCTAACAATTTAACCCAAATACATATATAAGCCTGTTTACTCACCATGTTCCACGTTTATTCATACACAAATAGAATAATAAAGAATGTGTAAATAACTATAGGGTAGCAACATTCTAACGTATAATGTTGTAAGAATAGCAAAAACTAATATTCAGGTAGGCTTTTGCCGAAGCAGACAGTTCCTTAGCAGCTTGTTTTGATGCAATCTCCTTCGATGATTTCATGCGATTTCTTGGCCCTTTGTTCTTTGAAATGGCAAGGGGTAAACTTCAATGTTGGGTGATGATGTAAACTTCGATCCGCTTTCTTCACACACCCGGATGAACTCCCTGATGAGCCATCATGACATGTGGAACGTTCTACCCATTATTTACTAGGCAAATGATTAAGCTATGTGGCAGACACATTTCAACCGCTCAGAGTTTTTGTGGCCTGGGCGGCACATTCATTAGAAGGACACATCCATTCTCCATAGTAGTGTTTCCTGTGTGTGCACTTGCCTTAAGTGGTAATGGCACATTTATTCGCACCACAGGTGCACAATCATCCATCCCCGCTGCGTATTTTAGTGCTCCGCCCTTTAGAGTAAGTAGGTGCACGGACGCTGCGTTGGCTGTGCACGTAATGGTACAGGTGGGGTTGTATGTGCACTGCCCCATATGGGTGGATGCACACAGCCATACAAGCCCATCTCGTTGAGTGCCATTCAGTGTCTAAGTAGGTGTCATTTAGTATGACAAACCCAGATACGAAATACCAGAAGATTGCAGATTGAGCATGTGTTTAATTACAGTGCTATGGGATATAATGTGTCAATGAGGACATGCTTACACACACCACTACCAGACCCTATCAATTTCAATTGCGCAAACATCTATAGTTTCGTATTCAGATTTAGGACTTACTGTTACGATCTTCTGTTGCCATCATTCTGTCCGGCGAAGATTACTTGAACCACGACTTTGGCTACTTGGTGATGCGCTCGTCCGGCGGGATTTCTCA
This sequence comes from Ipomoea nil, assembly GCF_001879475.1. Lineage (NCBI taxonomy): Eukaryota > Viridiplantae > Streptophyta > Magnoliopsida > Solanales > Convolvulaceae > Ipomoea > Ipomoea nil. Next base: position 572,916 of record NW_017618303.1, read on the forward strand.
CGCGAATGTCGGACAAGGGTGTTGTACGGTGTTGGCCGTTCGCTGAATTACAGAAAGAATAGAATCCTACTTATCTACTTATCCTATATTCTAGGGATAATTTCAAACGTAATTTTAATTATTAATTCTTAGATTATGAAAAATACCATACTATCCCTTGTAATTACATATATGAATAGTTATCCTATTACTGCTTAATTAATATAAACCACTGATTAGATAGGATTCAAAGGTTTAGATTAGTTCTTATGTTCCTACCTAACATGGGTTCTTACTTGAAGGCCTCCCTATATATATATATATATATATATATATATATATATATATATATATATATATATATATATATATATATATATATATATATATATATATATATATATATATATATATATATATATAATTATTTTTGTAATTATATATTTTTTATTTTTATTATGTTATGTTAGCATATAAAATAATTTTGTTTCTCAAGTTCAAGATTTTAGTTAATATTCTAAAATCATATAATTATATATGATATCGTTATCTTATTTATTTATTTTAATTTTTAAATTTATTAAAATATATGAAAATATGTTCAGGATATTATAGTGTGTGTATAAAAGATAACCTAAACCAAACATGATTATATTACATACCTCAATTTTAACCAAACACATGAATCTAACATTCCCAGCAATCTAACATTTCCTAAGGTAATCTAACATTATATTCCGTGAACCAAACGACCCTAAGAAATTTATTTGTACTAAACCTTGCAAATGAAACCAAAATATTCTCAACAAATCTTTCATGTCTTTGTAGTCCATAACAATTTACTTTTATCTCTATTGGGCATCGTTTATAGTCATTGCACAACGCACATCGCGCGTCTCCCTGCTAGTGTTTATATAATTACTAATTTTTTTACGCGCTTTGCGCGAATAGAATAATGCCCAATACTTATTTTTAAATAAGTATTTTAAAGTATATTAATGCATTATTATATAGAAGATGTTCATGCATATGTAAATAAATGCTAAATTTGTTTATTTAAATCAGTAATTTAAAGTATATAAACGCAAGATAATATATGAGAGATTGATAATATATAACTGTCACAAAAATAAATGTTTGCAACTTTATAATAACGCTAATCTAAGTACTAAGTCTAAAAGCGATAGTCTAAATAAATACTATTTTGGTTTAAATTTTTCTATTTCTCTTTTAGGTAGCATTGTTATTGTTTTCATCTTCAGTACATCTCTACTTTTTTCTTTTTTGTTATTGATAGTGTGTCATGTGCAATTAGGTTATTGGTAGTATCATAGAATGATTCATCATGCAATGAGATTATGGTGTATGAAGTTTTAGATTTGTCTTGTTGTGTATATGACTGAGATCTTAGTTGTGCTATGAACTCTTTATCTTACAAGCACATGTTGATATTTGGTAGTGGTAATTTTCCCCTATATGTTTCATGTGTTGTGAGACATCTAATTCGAAATTAATTAAATGTATATGTATTATTTTTTGTTGTAGCTACTAATTTATTTTTTAATTTAAGTAATAAGAGCAATTAAGTGGGAAAATTATGATGTGGAACTATGTCCACCTTGCTACGGTTCCAAAACTGTTCATAATTATGAATATATAGTTCAAAAATTATGAACATATAGTTCTATAATTATGAACATAGAGTTGTGAACATAATTATGAACATATAGTTCTGTAATTATGAATATAGAGATTCGATAATTGTGAATATGAAGTTAAAAAATTATGAATATATAGCTTTATAATTATGAACATAGAGATTTGTAATTGTGAATATAGAGTTCAATAATTATGAATATGAAGTTCAAAAATTATGAATATATAGCTTTATAATTATGAACATATAGTTCAGTAATTATGAACATAGAACTGTGTCCACATTACAAGGTGGACACAGTTCCACAACATAACGATGCAATAAAGTAGCGTACATACTTTTCACCCACAATAATGAAATCATTGATTTTTTTTTTTAATTTTCATTCGTTGTTGAGACAAATTGTTTTGAGAGTTTGTCAATGACAATTGCTGTCGATAGATGATGATAATAAATAATTCTAAATATAAGGTTACAATAGATATTATTATAATAATATAGTAAAAATTAACTTACAAATTTCTTTAGAAGTTTTCATGCATTGATAAAAGCATAATTGAAATATTAAGTTTCGTTCTCAATAATCAAAAGAAGATTAATTAAATGAAAAAAAAAAAAAAACTAAGCTTAAATTTATTATTTTTTTTTTAATGAAAGAAAATCAAATGATTATCAAAGTTCATGATTTATAATCATTGAATGCTATGTATTTAGTCGGGCTAATTATTTTACCAAAGTTTATGTTAAATTTTATATTTTATTTTTAATACATTTTAACATATTTGTAATATATGTTTAACAATTATGCTAACTCTAATTGGAATGAGGTTCGAACCTAAGACCTTTCTAGAAATTAATGAGTAAGTTGAGAATAATAAATAGTTAACGGAATATTCCGTTAATAAAGTTTATACTAACGGAATTTAAGATTATTTAAGGAAAGAAAATAATATAATAAAGAGTAAATAAGGAAAATCATTAAAAATACTAAAATCAAAATACTATGAACCATTCATTTTAAGAAACAAGTAGTACCGACATTTTTTTTTATTCCAGTTAAAGGCCTAACATTATTGGCTCTTATTATAATTGTAGATGTAGATACGGTGGAGAAGACATCGATTGGGTTTAGACCTTCACAAAGAAGACAACAAAGCAGGCATCCCTCTAGAAATGCTATATGTTGGAAGATGAACGTGAAAGAAAGGATCGCGAGTAACGGTGCCACGTACCATACAGGCTTGAATATCTTAAACTTAAAGTAGGATGTGAAAGTCTAAAACCAAACACACCGCCGCATATATCTACTATATATATATATATATATATATATATATATATATATATATATACACTATACTAATAAGAGCTCAAGAGAGTTAGGCCTATAATGGGTAGAAAAAATGGCAGTCAAATTTTTTAATCAAATGAATGGTTCAAATTGATCAGATTTTAATTTTTCTTTAAGATTTCTTCATTTATCCTTAATGAATATGATTATCCGTTAACTTTTCCGTTAAATATTATCTTTTCCGTTAATTTCTGTTAGTTCACCGTTAACTTACTCATTGATTTCAATAAGAAAGGTCTTAGGTTCGAACCTCATCCCAATCAAAGTTGGCATAATTAGTACTCTATTTTACTCTTATTAAATTATATCCTTAATGAATATGATTATCCGTTAACTTTTTCGTTAAATATTATCTTTTCCGTTAATTTCTGTTAGTTCACCGTTAACTTACTCATTGATTTCAATAAGAAAGGTCTTAGGTTCGAACCTCATCCAAATCAAAGTTGGCATAATTAGTACTCTATTTTACTCTTATTAAATTAAATAATAATTTAATAGTTACAACAAAAAATAATACATATGTATTTCTTTAATTTAGAATTATGTGTCTACAATGTCTTTATTCAAAAAAATTATTATTCATTATCAATAAATTAAATAAGAGAAATAATTTTATTAGTTATATTGTCTTTATTTTTCTCAAATATAAAAATTCTTTACATTCAAATTCATTAATTGATTATATTCGTTACATTGTCCCTACAATGTCTTTATTAAAAAAAAATTATTCATTATCAATAAATTAATTAAGAGAAGTAAATTTATTAGTTATATTGTCTTTTTTTTTTCAATGTAAAAATTCTTTACATTCAACTTCATCAATTGATTATATTCACTACATTGTATATTATCTTTTTTTGTGCACTATTTTTTTAATCAAATATCAAATTTATAATACAAAATAATGATATATATTTATTTACCAGGTATTTTATTAATACCATGAAAAAATTTTAAGAAAATATAATTAATAAAGCCAATCATATTAACTACTTGAGGGATTTGCTGACAAAGAGAGTATTCAAATCACACAACAAATTGAAGTGAGAACTATCTCGCAATGTCTTTGTTTGACAATCAACAGTTAGCGGTTAGCGTTAGCGAATTATATTAGTGAATTTGACCAGTGAATTATATCAACGGTTGGTAAAAAAGATATTTGAAAAAATTACCTGTTTAGATTAACATGTAAAATGACCTAATAAGGGTATAATAATAATAATAATAATAATAATAATAATAATAATAATAATAATAATAATAATAATAATAATAATAATAATAATAATAATAATAATAATAATAATAATAATAATAATAATAATAATAATAATAATAATACATATGCATTTCTTTAATTTAGAATTATGTGTCTAATACCTTTATTCAAAAAAAAATTATTCATTATCAATAAATTAAATAAGAAAAATAATTTCATTAGTTATATTGTCTTTATTTTTCTCCAATATAAAAAATCTTTACATTCAAAATTCAAATTCATCAATTGATTATATTCAATCAACATGGTTGGCGTGGTGGTTCAGCACCTCGTCCCTTAAGTATGAGGTTGTCCCCTACCACTTAGTGTGCTGACAGTAGGGACAAGGGATTAGTCCTCTGGCTACGGCTATCGGCTGGAGGGACGGATTATATTCGCTACAATGTCTTTATTAAAAAAAAATGAAGAGAAGTCAATGGAAAATGAGCCCAAATTTTTGGAAAATGACTTCCCCTTTTTGGGGGGAAGTCATTTTTCATCTTCTCCCCACACTTGCTTACCTTCAATTCCGCCTCCTCCTTCAACACAGATACAACTCCATGTCTCCACCAACAATGTTTCCGGCGGAAAACTAGTTTCCGCCGAAAACATTTAAAAAAAAAAAAAAAAAAAAAAAAAAAAAAAAAAGGTGAAGATGGAAACCAGAGAGAAGGACCCAGTTCCGTACTCTTTTTTTAAAAAAAAATTATTATTAATTAATTGTAACACCCCAATTTTCATATCCAAAATTTCCTTAAATTTTTTTTCTCTTAATTTACAATTTACTAAACTCATAGCATTAACTAATCAAAAGAAAATGGGTGTTACCGCCACACTTAGGCAACCAACAACCTAAGTGCTAAGGCTAAATATTATAAAATAATCTAAACAATAATCCAATAACTAACTATTACAAAAGCCTTTCTTCTTGAAAATAATCTATTAATATAATCTATTAATTTGATCAAACTTATAGCCAAGCTCTCTTTCTTCATCATCCAAAATCAATTACCTGTATACATATAATTTTCAAAATATATATATATATATATATATATATATATATATATATATATATATATATATATATATATATATATATATATATATATATATATAATAAACCTTTCCAAAGTATACGTGTGGAGATATACATTTCCAAAAATCAATTTTCGTATGAGGATTAATATTCATATAGGGAGAAATAATCATCTCTTCAAAATCATTGGAATCTGAACCAAAACCTGTGTGCACACCCCCAGTAGATTCCAAGCCACTGGATAGTATATGATCCAAGTAGTCAAACTTCTTTCTGGCTACCCCGCAACCAATTTGGAAACTGGATCATAACCTATGTGATACACTCTCACGGGATTCCAAGCCCAATGAGTAGTAATTGATCCAAGTGAACAGTAACTCTCTTTTACTGAAACACCACACAATATTCTGGTTCCACTAAAATAAATCATTTCTCCATAGATAAATACCTTTCTCCAAAAATAATTTTTTTCCCAAAATATATCATTTTCTCCAAAATATTTCTCAATCATATTTTTTTTTTCTCCACATAATTTATCAAAATCATTTTTAATCCACGCACAGTACACATATATGAATTCCAATAATTATATATATGCTTGTAAAACATATGTACACACAGTACATAATAGTATATACGTATAAATACACATTTTAGAAATATTAAAACTCCACTGCTATCACATTTTTTTTCAATAGAAGAACTATACATAGCACATATGTATGCAACGAAATTTTATTTTAAACAAAACCTACGGCACTATATATATACTAAATAAATAATTTTTTTTTATAAGAGATTAATATACATACGGCAACCACAAAGACGTACAAAGCAAAATATACATATTGACGAAATTATATATACAAATTACATTGCACACACAGATACTACTTATAATATCACAAAATACATATATCCTTATACGAAAATTTTATATTTTTATACCACATCAAATACATCATGAATATACCCAAATCATGATTTACAGGGCAAAAGTAAATTTTAGTGGACATAAACACTTACTTGAATTTCCTCTAAAAATCATCAAGATACTTCAAGCCTACACTTGCTCTTCTATAATATCATCTCCCCTTGAACAACTTGATACTCTAATCTTTGTTGATGAGAACAATCTTTTTTTTTTTCTTAAAGTGAACGGCAAGTTAAAAAGACTTCGTTCTTCAAGGAGACCCATGTGCATTTCCTCTGTTCTGTGCTCTTGAACCCTTGATTCCCTTGTGCCTTTAGTTGAAGTAAGAAGAAGAATTAATCCCTTTCTTTTTGTTAGAATAATTCGGCCAATTCAAGGAGAGAAAGAAGAGGATTAAATCATCCCATCATTATCTTTAATTAAATGAAATAATCAAATATCAAATATAATTATTATAGAATTTGTAACAACCATTCACCATCATTATCCAATTTAATTTAATTTGATTAAATCCCTTTAATTATACATGTGTAAAAATATATATCTTATTATTATATATATATAATATATATACATATATACGGTTACATACAAATATAATCTATACATAATCCTCAAATGTATATATTTCTATATATATATATATATATATATATATATATATATATATATATATATATATATAATAGTTTTAATATTAAAGTAACATACCATCAAATGAAGCTAAGGAGATGAAAGTTGCGATGCCATGATGGTAAGGATCTTTATATTTCAAAGGAAAGGTTAGGGTTCAAAACTTAATATAACCAATTTAATTTTTCATACATATAAAGATTAAGTATTTTTCCTACTTAAATAATTTAAAATTTTCGGGGTATCACATTAATATTATTTGATTTTAAAAAATAAATTTTATTATAATTTTTTTTTATTTTAAATAAAATAATTAATTATATAAAATGGTTAATTATACAATTCTATCTCATTTTCCGAAAATGAACCAAACACACAAAGACTGTTTTCTGCCGTGCTGCCAAACACAAGAAAGGAAAATGTTTTCCGGAAAATGACTCATTTTCCAGAAGTCATTTTCCTGCTTTCCAAACGGACCCTAAGTGAAAATATTGTAAATTGCAATGTTTATATTTTTAGTGGTTTGGAACAAACTGTTGCTTCAAACTGTTGAATAACCAAAACACTTTCTTTAGCATTTTGATCTTTGGGTTACATCATATATTACAAATCATCCAATATCTTTGGGTTACATTATAATTAAAAATTTTAAATTTTTACTACATCTAAATTCCTTAAATTAGGAATTTCTTTATCCATAATAATTTATTCATCAATAATGGTTGAATTAAATGAACACTGAGCAAAACACCTAAATGACTGGTACCGTTGATTCATTCATTGATCTTGTATATATGTGCATTCATTAAATATATTAGAACAACCCTTTGCAACAAAAATACTTGGTTAATTATTATTTAAAAAAAGTTTAGTAACAATTATAATGAATCTCCTATATTACATTGTATTCATATACTATGAATTACATATTTAAATAAAAAAATTAGACATTGAATTACTTATGTTGAACTTCTCATATATAATCTTGCATTTATATACTTTCAAATATTTATTTAGGGTCCGTTTGGAAAGCAGGAAAATGACTTCTGGAAAATGGTTTCTGGAAAATGAGTCATTTTCCGGAAAACATTTTCCTTTTTCCAGTGTTTGGTTGCATTTGGAAAACTGTTTTTGTGTGTTTGGTTCATTTTCTGGAAAATGAGAGTAGAATGGTATAATTAAATATTTTAATTATTTTATTCTAAATTAAAAATTTATTTTAAATCTTTAAAAAAAAAAAAAAATTATGGCTTCCGGCGGAACTGGGTTCCGCCAGAAACCATAGAATTTTTTTTAAAAAAAATAAAAATAAAAATAAAGAAAAGAGGCGGAAAACGACTTCCGCCCAAATTTGGCGGATGTCGTTTTTCGCCAAATTGGCCTCATTTTCCCTAGTCAACGGAAAATGGATTCCGTTGACTGGATTTTCCAGGTGTAGCCAAACACCAAAAACCCGGAAAATGACTTCCAGAAGTCATTTTTCGGGTTTCCAAACACAGCCTTAATTACAAACATTGGGTAGAAAAAATGACCGTCAAATTATTAAATCAAATGAATAGTTTAGATTGTTCAGATTTTAATTTTTCCTTGAGATTTCATAATTTATCCTTAATTACATGATTATCCGATCGGGTAACTTTTGCATTAAGTACCGTTAATTCACCGTTAGTCTAATTCTAATATTAAAGTCTAATATAGAATTATAACTACAACATTAATCTATTTCCAATATTAAAGTCTTAATAGAACTCTAACCACAAATCCTACCGCTGAAATCCCCTCAAACAATATTAGTATATATTTAATATTTTTTACTTTAATTTTTATTTGTTCTCCCTTATGTCCCGTATTTGGTTTCAACCATATCCATACAATTATTTTATTGACAATTATAATCAATCTTGACTATATTATCTTGCATTTGTAAACTTAGAATTACCAATTTAAATACGCAAATTCAACATTCAATTATCTATGCATGAACAATTCTAATATAATATTGCCTTGATATACTTTAAAATACTTATTTAAGAAAAACATTGGGCATTATTTCAACCGCGCAATGCGCGTAAAAAACTAGTATATATATATATATATATATATATATATATATATATATATATATATATATATATATATATATATATATATATATATATATATATATATATATATATATATATACTAATAAGAGCCCAAGAGAGTTAGGCCTATAATGGGTAGAAAAAATGGCAGTCAAATTTTTTATCAAATGAATGGCTCAGATTGATCAGATTTTAATTTTTCCTTAAGATTTTCTAATTTATCCTTAATGAATATGATTATCCGTTAACTTTTCCGTTAAATATTATATTTTCCGTTAATTTCTGTTAGTTCACCGTTAACTTACTCAGTGATTTCAATAAGAAATGTCTTAGGTTCGAACCTCATCCCAATCAAAGTTGGCATAATTAATACTCTATTTTACTCTTATTAATTAAATATAATAATTTAGTAGCTACAACAAAAAAATAATAAATATGCATTTCTTTAATTTAGAATTATGTGTCTACAATGTCTTTATTCAAAAAAAAAATCATTATTAATAAATTAAATAAGAGAAATAATTTCATTAGTTATATTATATTTATTTTTCTCCAATATAAAAATTCTTTACATTCAAATTCATCAATTGATTATATTCACTACATTGTTTCCACAATGTCTTTATTAAAAAAATTATTCATTATCAATAAATTAATTAAGAGAAATAATTCTATTAGTGTATTGTCTTTATTTTTCTCCAATGTAAAAATTCTTTACATTCAAATTCATCAATTGATTATATTCACTACATTGTCTATTATCTTTTCTGTGCACTATTTCTTAATTAAATATCAAAGTTATAATAGTAAATAATGCTATATATTTATTTACCAAGTATTTTATTAATACCATGAAAAAATTAAAAAATATATAATTAATAAAGCCAATCATATTAACTACTTGAGGGATTTGTTGACAAAGAGTGTATTCAAATCACACAACAAATTGAAGTGAGAACTACATCGCAATGTCCTTGTTTGACAATCAGCAGTTAGCGGTTAGTGTTAGCGGATTATATTAGGGAATTTTACCACTGAATTATATCAACGGTTGGTAAAAAGATATTTGAAAAAATTAACTGTTTAGGTTAACATGTAAAATGACCTAAGAGTATATAATAATAATAATAATAATAATAATAATAATAATAATAATAATAATAATAATAATAATAATAATAATAATAACAATAACAATAACAATAACAATAACAATAACAATAACAATAACAATAACAATAACAATAACAATAACAATAATTGTTTTTAAAAAATAAAAAACTATAATTAAGCCAATCATATTAACTACTTGGGGATTTATTGACAAAAAGAGTATTCAAATCACACAACAAATTGAAGTGGGAAACTATCTCTCAATATCCTTGTTTGGCAATCAGCAGTTAGCTCTTCAATATTAGTATATATTTAATATTTTATGCCCTAATTTTTATTTGTTCTCCCTTATGCCCCGTATTTGGTTTCAACCATACCTATACAATTATTTTATTGACAATTATAATAATCAATCTTGACTATAGTATCTTACATTTGTAAACTTAGAATTTACTATTTAAATACGCAAATTTAACATTCAATATCTATGCATGAACAATTCCAATATAATCTTGCCTTGATATACTTTAAAGTACTTATTTAATAAAAAAAAACATTGGTCATTATCTCAATTGCGCGATGCGCGTAAAAAAACTAGTATATACTAATAAGAGCCCAAAAGAGTTAGGTTTATAATGGGTAGAAAAAATGATGGTCAAATTTTTTAATCAAATGAATGACTCAGATTAATCAGATTTTAATTTTTTCTTACGATTTTCTAATTTGTCTTTGATGAATATGATTATCTGTTAACTTTTCCGTTAAATATTATCTTTTCCGTTAATTTTTGTTAGTTCACTGTTAACTTACTCATTGTTTTCAATAAGAAAGGTCGTCTTAGGTTCGAACCTCATCCCAATCAAAATTGGCATAATTAGTACTCTATTTTACTCTTATTAAATTATTACTAGTTCTTTTACGCGCTTTGCGCGAATTGAATAATGCCCAATGATTATTCTTAAGTAAGTATTTCAAAGTATATCAATGCAATATTATATCGGAGATGTTCATGCTTTGGTAAATAAATATTGAATTTGTTTATTTAAATCCGTACTTTAAAGTATATAAATGCAAGACAATATATGAGAGATTGATTATATTGTTACTAAAATAAATGTTTGCAAATTTTTAATAACACTAGTCTAAATACTTAGTCTCAAAATGATAGTCTAAATAAATTATACTTTTGGTTTAAATTTCTCTAATTCCTCTTAATTCTCTTTTGGGTAGCATTGTTATTGTCTTCATCTTCAGTACATGTCCTTTTTTGTTTTTGGTAGTGTGTCATGTGCAATTGGGTTACTGGTGGTAGCATAGATGGATTCGTCGTGCAATGAGATTATGATGTAGGAAGCTTTAGATTTGCCGTGTTGTGTATATGATGAAATCTTAGTTGTACTATTAACTCTTTATCGTACAAGCACCTATTGATATTTGACAGTGCGTGGTAGTTTTCCCCCTACATGTTTCATGCATTGTGAGATGTGTGTCGTAGGTTATCATGTGAAAGTATTGAACAAAATATTAATATTTATTATATTTGTATAAAATACTTGGTAAATAAATATATATAACATATTTTGCATTATAACTTTGATATTTAATTACAAGATAATGTAAAAAGAAGACAATGGACATTACAGTGAAAATAATAAATTAATAAATCTGAAGGTAATGAATCTTTGAATTATAGAAAATAAAGATAATATAACTAATTAATGAAATTATATCTCTTTTTAAATTTTTTATAATGAATAGTTTCTTAAATAAAGACATTATAGACATCTAATTCTAAATTAATTAAATGCATATGTATTATTTTTTGTTGTAGTTACTAATTTATTTAATTTAATAAGTGTAATAAATTGGCGTACATACTTTTCATCAACAATAATGAAATCATTGATTTTTTTAAAAAAAAAAATTTACATTCATTGTTGAGACAAATTGTTTTAAAAGTTTGCCAATAATGACAATTGTTACAATTATTGTCAATAGAGGATGATAATAAATAATTTAAAATATATAGTTACAATGGATATTGTTATAATGATATAGTAAAAATTAACTTAAAAATTTCTTTTCAAGCTTTCATGCACTGATAAAATTCTGATGTGTAAACTTGTTCAATTGGAGCCAGTGGGATATCAACATTGTCAATTCTTTGGAAAATGGTCCTACCGTTTTAGAGTTCAGGTGTAATTGTATTTATGATAACAACTTTGTAGTTAGGTCGCGTATGTCTGACAATGATTTAAAAACAATCTTGTCTAATAAAAAAAATAATAGTACAATATTTGTAAAATAATGTACAATTGTACTATTATAAAAATATATACAAAAAATATTAATACCATAACGGCCTAAATCATACCAATAATGCAAAAATATAATTGAAATATTAAGTTTTGTTCTGATCTAAATAATCAAAAGAAGATTAATTAAACGAAAAAAAAAAAAAAAAAAAACTTAACCTAAAAATCAAATGCATAAAAATCAAATGATTTTTAAAATTTTTGATTCATAATTTTTTATGCTTAACTTTGAATGTTATATATATATATATATGTGTGTGTGTGTGTGTATGTATATATATATACATTTTAACATATTCGTTTGTATATGTTTAACAATTATTCCAACTCTAATTGTGATGGGGTTCGAACCTAAGACCTTTCTTATATAAATTAATGAGTAAGTTAAAAATATTAAATATTTAACGGAATATTCCGCTACTAAAGTTTATACTAACGGAATTTAGGTTATTTAAGGGAAGAAAATAATATAATTGAGGGTAAATAAGGAAAATCATTAAAAAATACTAAAATCAAAATAATATGAACCATTCATTTTAAGAAACAATAGTATCGACATTTTTTTTTGTTCCAGTTAAGTGCCTAACATTATTGGCTCTTATTACAATTGTAGATAGAAATAATAATTTAGTAGCTACAACAAAAAATAATACAAATGCATTTTTTTAATTTAGAATTATGTGTCTACAATGTCTTTATTCAAAAAAAAAATTACTCATTATCAATAAATTAAATAAGAGAAATAATTTCATTAGTTATATTGTCTTAATTTTTCTCCAATATAAAAATTCTTTACTTTCAAATTCATCAATTGATTATATTCGCTATATTGTCCCTACAATGTCTTTATTAAAATAAATTTATTCATTATCAATAAATTAATTAAGAGAAATAATTTTATTAGTTATATTGTCTTTATTTTTCTCCAATGTAAAAATTATTTATATTCAAATTCATCAATTGATTATATTCACTACACTGCCTATTATTTTTTTTGTGCACTATTTTTTAATTAAATATCAAAGTTATAATACAAAATAATGTTGTATATTTATTTACCAAGTATTTTATTAATACCATGAAAAAATTAAAAAAATATAATTAATAAAGCCAATCATATTACCTACTTGAGGGTAGGGGTGTCAATACGGGCCGACCCGCCTCATTAGGCCCGCCCCACCGCGGGCTTTTTATTTGGCGGGCCAGCCCGCGGGCTTGGAACTATACAACCCAAGCCCGTCCCATGCGGGCTTGCGGGTGTCGCGGGCTGGTCCGCGGGCCATCACTTAAATTTTTTTAAAAATATATTAAATAGTATATAAACATGTTAAAATCGCTTGAAATATGACACCGGAAACTTCCACAAAATCCGTAAACCTCACCCAAATCTCACGAATCGATACCGCGCGTTTAGCAGAACTGTAGAAGGGTGATCAAAGCTAGGGTTCAACAACACACTCGATTTCTCTCTCGGCTTCAGATTTTCCCTTTACAATTCCCGTCTGTGTATAATACATGTATAAATATGTATGTTTGCTAGACTTGGAGGGGATTTAGTAATTCATAAATATGTATGAATTGATGATTTAGTTTTAGTAATTATTTGATAGAGTTGGAGGCGGGTGGAGACGGGAGAACCGAAGAACTACGTACTCTAGGAATTATTGAATTAAGAATTGGCGAAGGATTATTGAATTATTGGATTTCTCCCTTTTGCGTACTCTTAGATAGTTAGATCTACACATTACCTAAGAATTAAGATATTATATATATGATTTTTTTTAAAAAGGATATTATATATATAATTTATTTATTTATTTTTTAAATATGGCCTGCCCCGCGGGCCAGCCCGCAACCCGCGCGGGTTTGCTCGCGTGGGCTCTGGCCCTCCGCGGACCATGCCCGTTAGGCCCGCATTTTCGCGAGCCTAATTTCTTGCGGCCCTAACCCGCCCCATTGCGGGGCGGGCATGGGCTAACCCACGGGCTTCGGCCCACTTTGACACCCCTACTTGAGAGATTTGTTGACAAAGAGAGTATTCAAATCACACAACAAATTGAAGTGAAAATTACCTTGCAATGTCCTTGTTTGACAATCAGCAGTTAGCAGATTATATTAGCGAATTTGACGATTGAATTATATCAACGGTTGGTAAAAAGATATTTGAAAAAATTAGCTAGATTAACATGTAAAATGACCTAAGGGTATTATAATAATAATAATAATAATAATAATAATAATAATAATAATAATAATAATAATAATAATAATAATAATAATAATAATAATAATAATAATAATTGTTTTAAAAAATAAAAAAATAAAAAAATTATAGTTAAGCCAATCATATTAACTACTTGGAGATTTATTGACAAAAAGAGTATTCAAATCACACATGCAACAGATTGAAGTGGGAAACTACCTCGCAATGTCTTTGTTTGGCAATCCGCAGCTAGCTCTTCAATATTAGTATATATTTAATATTTTATGCCCTAATTTTTATTTGTTCTCCCTTATGTACTGTATTTGGTTTCAACTATACCTATATAATTATTTTATTGACAATTATAATCAATCTTAACTATATTATCTTGCATTTGTAAACTTAGAATTACCTATTTAAATACGCAAATTCAACATTCAATTATCTATGCATGAACAATTTCAATATAATCTTGCATTGATATATATACTTTAAAGTACTTATTTAAAAAAAAAAATATTGAACATTATCTCACTTGCACAATGCGCGTAAAAAATTAGTATATATACACAATATAATAATATTGAATTGGTTGATGCGCATAAATATATATATATACCAATTCAATATTATTATATTGTGATTGTATTTGTCGTGTATGGACTTTCATTCGGAACAGCTCGATCCTGTGGCAATTGGCATCGCATCAATCCTCCTAATAAATTATAATATCATCACTTTGCTTGTAATGCTGCTAAAGTTATCTGTCTTACATTCTTCTCATTATTTTCTTTTTGATTTTTGATTTTTGAATTGAATCAAACTTGTAATTTTGTGATATAAGAGTTATGTACGTTTTAATTATTCACTCAAAAAAAAAGTTGTAAATTTTTTTTTTTTTTTTGTTCTCAAAAAAAAGAGTCATGTACGTTTTAACTATTCACTCAACTATTCTTTAAAGGAAAAGAAAAATAATAAATTTAAAAGCGGAATTACATTATTATTATTATTATTATTATTATTATTATTATTATTATTATTATTATTATTATTATTATAGGTCCAATATAATATATAGTTGGAATGGGCGACAATATAATCTAATAAGGGACCTATTTATTTATGGTATTACATTAGAAACACTGAATTCTCGAGAGGATATTGGGAATGACTATTTGCGATATGGCAAGATGAGCTTTCTGGGTTAAATGTACGCCGTCCCAGTGTATGTATTGAGGTGGGTTTGGGCAGGAAATCACGCCTGTGGACCCACATACCTTGTTTCTATCATAGTTATATTGCCCTCCACCGCTCCCGCAACATGTCATATATAACTTGTTCTGGTGGAACCCTACATCGTACCACACACAATATATAATCACATCATCAATATAATTATGGATCGATCCGATCCTGAATTAAAAGTGATTGAAAAATATAATGAGGAACTAACCAAGTAAAGGCGCGCGAGCAAGAAACGATTGGAAGGCTGCGTAGTAGTCGGCGTAAAGGATGACGGCGTCTGGAAATTCCTTCCTAAGCGATCCCAAAGCTTGTTGGAGATGGTTGTTTCTGAAGATAGTAAGGTTGTTGATGCTGCGCAGACATCCTAGTTCATCGTAATCTTTAGGATCCTGGGTCCCGAATTGACTCAACAGATTAGGAAAACATCCTAAAGGAAATGTCCCAGGTACTACGATACGCCTGCCACCCACCTGGATAACTTCCTGCATGTACGTTCGTATGCAATATAATGGTTCGTTAATTGGGATTTGGGACAGAAAAAAAAAAAAAAAAAAAGTAGAACAAATGTACATACTCTGACAGCATTGATAACAGAGGTTGTTATGTCGGGCACAAACGCCGCCACTTCTTGAATGGTTCTTCCTTGTACTAACGCGAAAGTGATGTCATTTCGTCCAATCTCACCGACAAAAAACAGACTTCTCTTTAGTCTGTCTTTACAGTCTGACGGGGCGGCGCAGATGGAGGAGGAGAGGTAAGTTTTGAGCCAGTTGATCTGTCCACTAAGAGGGACGGTAATACTTGGGACAACAACACCCTTTTGTGCTAGGAAACCAATATCAAGTGCAGTACTGGCGGTAACCGCGAAATTCACACCGTTAGTGAAGGAAGCATTCTTGTCCAAGTAGGGATTTAACAAGGGTAGCCCAACAGCTCGAGCTGCACTGCCAAATTAATATTAAACATATATACATGCATGAAAGCTAAATATTGAAGTTGATAATTACTTTCTTATCCATAAAAGGATAAAGAATTAAAACCCATCTCATTGGATGAAATTAATTAACCAGGCCGGGGACCGAATTAACTAATATTAATTAAGGGAATAAAATATAAAGATAAATATGGAACTTGCTAAAAGACAAAGTGTCAAATTGAGTTGTATGTAAAGAGAATACAAGAATAACAAGATAAGTAATAACAAAGAAAGATCTTTTATCTTTAAAAAAAAAATATTTTATTTATACTAGTACCACCTCCGATCTGTAACCGCTCTGTACGAAATGAGTGGGCGGTTACTGCCTTCTTTGACCAAGATTTGGTTAGCTAGCTCAGCTGAGCTCAAGGTCCATGCTGACCTCTTGGCCGAGCTCGAGGTTCTTGCCCACCTCTTGCTCAGGGCTGACCATAGGGTTGGCCTTGGAGCCTCGGGTCGACAGGGTTAGTTGGTCTTGGGACCTCAGGACTGACTACAAGGTCGGTCCATTTCGAGTTGGCTTGACTTGTTCCTAAGTCGGTTTGCTCCGGACTCATTTTTAATATATCATTACCCTCATTTTAAAAGTCGTCACAACACAATAATATAAATAGGTAAGTCACATATCTCAACAATCCATTAAACAAAAGGATCAAAATCTGGTAACCACCCAAACAATATATTAATTACTTTCTTAATTATACTATATTATATTATATTAATAGTACAGCTAGGTGGATATATGCGGGCTTACCAATAAAGTCAACGATAAGGAGGCCATCGGACCAGCGGCCGGTAGGCCTGCCAGGGAAAGTTATACCGTAGGGAAGACGAGCAGCCGGCAGGGTTGGACCAATGGCACCCACTCGTATCAAGTTTCCGGTGTCGTGGAGGGAAGCACCAAACTGGTATATGCTACGGAATGGACATACTACTACTTTTTGGTTCTCGTTCTCCACACCAGAAGCTGCCGCATAAACCAGTAGAAAACATAGGATACAATAGTTTAAGGTTAAGGATGGTAAACCCATAAGGCGGAGCATCGCAGGATGTACGCACTGCGGTGTTCGTTTGCTTTAATTTATAGATGGAGAATTGGAGACGATATGATATGATGCCATTCTTTCCTATATATGCAATAAATATAGTAATATACTATTGCGGCCTATGGGTGGATGGACTAATTAATTATGTAAAAAAATATTACAACTTGGATTTGATGAGACACTTCTGGATGGGGGGCAATTATGTTCACGTTATTATTGGTTAGAAAATTGATTAGCTGTGGTTTACGTGGCAATTGGCTAGTCTCCACTAATATATATTTTTTTTTCAACATCAAATGCATACACTCAATCGTGTAAATTGGGGTTTGAATTTGACTCCAGGTACGCAGTAACGCAGAGTTGTATCGGTGTTAAATTTTAGGATGTGTTTGGTTCGCACATGTGAATTAAAATGAAAATGAGAATCAAATACTTGATAATCGTAATAGATTTTGATAAAAATATTTTGAATGTTTGGTAGAAAGGTGGAATTAGATTGATTATCAATTTTGATGTTCGGTTATGTATGATCCTATAATGAGAATAAAAGTTTTAAATATAAAAATAAAAAAAAAATAAAAAATTAAGGCAATTGATCTTAATATAATGACATCCAAAACTCTAATATGAACAAAAAAATTAAAAGCACAAATTCAAATTTAAAAATCAAATTACCAATATAAGATGAAATTATACCCCTTTTTAATTAAAGAATGTAGTTCTTAATTGGAGGGATAATTAAATTCTATAATTGTATTTTAAAAAGTTGTTAACTAAACAATAACTATAATTTTAATTCACATTCCTAGTGTGTAAATCCATAAACCAAACACACCCTTAAAATTATATTAACTAGATGTATTTCCTCATAAACCTAAAGTGCGGGTATGATCTTCAAGATATAGCTTGATGAAAAGGGGAAACTAGGGTTGTTAAAAAAGAACAAATTATATAAGGATTGTTTACCAAAATGAAACATAAGAGAATTTTATGGAAAAACATAAAATTAGAGAAATGAAAAACATGTTTAGTAAAACCAATTTTGTTTCTGTTATCTCAAGTTTTTAATTTTTTTTTTTTTTATGATTTTGGAGAATCCAAAGTTGCATGTCTCCAAATGGATAAGTGAAAAAATGGGGTGAATAGTGATTGATAGAAAATTATTGTGGTCTACACGGTGTTGTGTAAATTATATTAAAAAAAAAATTTAATCTATTAAAAATACATTATTTGTGTAATGAGTGTATATTATACAAAATAATCTATTTTCAATACTCAAATAATGTAATTTCTCTGAATATAATATATATTTTAATATACTAAAAATATATTGTTTGTATATTAAATGTATATTATTTGATAGTATAATCTACATAGCTGTGTGGACAATAATGATTAGATCTAATGTTGGTGGTTTGAATCCTGTTGGGCTCCTTTCTTCTTTCTTCCGTTTAATTTCCCCCGTCCTTTTTTTTCTTTCTTTCGTTTATTTTTATTTTTAATTCTTTTTTCTTTGTTTTGTTTCTCCTTCATTCTTCTTTCTTTCTTTGTAATGTTATTTTGTTCACATATTAATTTTCTCCTCTCTGTGTTTTCACTTTTAATAATAATAATAATAATAATAATAATAATAATAATAATAATAATAATAATATTGTTATTATTATTATTATTATTATTATTATTATTATTATTATTATTGCAAAGTGCAAATGATTTCTTCACTTTTGTATTCTTTTTACTTGATCAATATGGTTTTGTTTTCCTATATATATATATATATATATATATATATATATATATATATATATATATATATTTGAGTATCTTCAGAAAATTCAAATATTGATTTCTTATGCTCCGCAAAGTATATATATATATATATATATATATATATATATATATATATATATATATATATATATATATATATATATTTGATATTTATCTTTAAAAATGTACGCTTATGACTTATGTTCACAACATTTATATACATGTTCAACATTTATACATGTTATTATTGTGTATTTTGTTTTGTAATCAATTATAATTTATTTAGTATAAGATTTTTATTAACTTTTGTTACCTTTTACACATTCAATATTAGTATATTGAATATTTTTATTTTAAAATTAAATTTGTAAAATGAAATTAAAAAAATTAGAGAACTGGAAAATGAAAATTAGAAATTAAAACTGAAAAATAGAGAATGAAAATTAGAAAACCGGAGAAATAGAAAATTGAAAAATGAAAAACAGGGAAATGAAGTAAGTGACCACAAAATCTTTTAACTTTAACAAAGTTGAAGAAACCATGATATACGTTCTTCATGGATATCGTCATATTGATCAAAAGGATTTTATTAGGATATTATTTACAGTAAGCACTTATAAAATTAAGGATTTTATTAGGATATTATTTACAGTAAACACTTGTAAAATTAAGTAATTGATGAGGCATTGAGGTTTCAAACCCAATAATGTTAATTGGACTAGGGAGGGAAGACTAGAGTGTTTATTAAGTATGAAAATAATTGGAGCCCAAGACTCCACGAGCATTCTTTTTAGCCTAAATTGAGGTGAGATATAAAGTTTGAGGGGCCAAATAAAGTATGGTAAGGCATAAAGTACATGGAGTATAGATAAAATTAAGAAAGGGACTAAGGGAGCGTTTGACGGCGCGGTATGGAGCAGAATTTTAGAAAATAAACTGTGGGGAGGAGTGGTCCACCTAGGCTGTGGAGGCGTCGATCAATGACCCCAACGCCAAATCTCGGTTCACCAGCGAGTGGCGAACGTCATGGGGTCGAGTAGACTGCTCCTAAGTCTGTGGTTATGGTGCTTTATGCTCCTCTCTGGCTCGTCTTGGCCGTCTGTCGGGGATTGAAGGGCCTTGGTTTAGTTTAGCTGGCCATGGCAGATCACCCATGTGAGTGGCAGGCTATTCATTGGAGGGTGCAGACTGCTCGGACAAACCACTCAGGTGAGCCCTACGATGAGGTGGCAAGGTGGGGTTATGTGCCCGATCTTCAAGTGGTTGGTGAGGTCCTCGAACGTGCTCTATGACGTGACGTGCGACGAAAAGTTTTTTGGGAGAATACAACACTTGGTGGGACACATGCATGTATGGCGGAGGAAGACGGAGCATTGTGGTCCGCGCACTTATCCACGACATGTGACATTTGGAGTAATCGTATAAAAGGCGGGGGGTGGTGTGTATTTTAGACCATCATCATCAACTCTCATTCTCTCTTGATTTCTCCATCAGTCAACGTTGTTGTACGTCAGTTGTTTCTATAGTCCGCTAGTTAACAATGGTAATCCACCAGTCTCCTGTGGTTGGGCTTGATAGTTGGGCCCCTTAGGCCAAATTTATCCTCTTTGTTTGTTTAGTACACTTACAGTCCGTTTGTATTATTTTAAAGATTTTTTTTGCACTAGTTATCTAATATTAATATGATTTTATGGTGGAATCAATCTATTAAAAACCATCCGTAACAATGAGATTGATTTGAAAAAAAGAAAAGAAAAAACTATTATTTTAATTCACCACATTACATATGGAGTTAATCTGGAAAACTGAACAATATAATATAATCCGTCACTTTCTTTCTAATTAAAGTAACGGGAGTGTGACGTATGTGGTCGCATGCCGCAAATTATGCAGTGGACTCGTGTCCACAATGCATTGTGGACACGAGTTTAAAACGACGTTGTTTTCAGGGAAAACGCGTCATTTCAGTTAAAAAAAAAAATTGTCTCGCCCTTAACGTTGTTAATGGCGTTATTCGTCTGTGCCATTATGAATGTACAGTTATGGAATTATGAATGTACAGTTATGGAATTATGAATGTAAGTTATAAAATTATGAACACAGAGCTCTGACATTATGAACTTACAATTATGAACATATAGTGATAAAATTATGAACATAGAGCTCTAAAATTATGAACATCGAGCTTTGAAAATTATGATTTTACAGTTATTGCATTATGAATGTACAGTTACGGAATTATGAATGTACAGTTATGCAATTATGAATGTACAGTTATGCAATTATGAATGTACAGTTATGAAATTATGAACACAGAGCTCTGACATTATGAACTTACAATATGAACATATAGTGATAAAATTATGAACATAGAGCTCTAAAATTGTGAACATAGAGCTTCGAAAATTATGAAGTTACAGTTATTGAATTATGAATGTACAGTTACGGAATTATGAATGTACAGTTATGGAAGTATGAATGTACAGTTATGGAATCATGAACATAGAGCTCTGACATTATGAACTTACAATTATGAATATATAGTAATAAAATTATGAACATATACTCCTATAACGAAATGGTCTAAAAAAAAAAAAAAAAAAAAAAAAAAAAAAAAAAAAAAAAAAAAAAAGATAACATGCCTAACGGCACCGTTACCCGTGGCTAACATGCATGCCGAACACGGGTCCATAGCATAACGATTGGTCGCATGCAGTATGGGATTAGCACATTTGCATCAGAAAATTGGTTCAATTTTCAATCCAATTCAAGTTAATATTACCGAGGAACCATTACATGTAGCTAACACTTTATCGTTGAAAAGTCTTCAAGAAATGAGATCAAGCAGAATAAGAAAATATGTTATTATATATTTATATCTATATCTATTGATGAGATAATGTAGTATATCCTATCCGCAAGAGTATGGGCTTGACAATGGATTTTAAAATGATCCCATTAATATTTACGAATTTTGATTAAAATTTCATTCTTTTTATTAAAAAATTTCTATCAACAAAGTTACAATTCACCTCAATCAATTATATATAGGATGAGAACTGATAGAATTGTATTCAATAATGATCAATTATACAATGTACAAATTACAAGTATATATAAGGAGGAAGTCTCAGTGAGACTGGGATAGGGAATTATAATCAAACTCAAATACATAGAGTCCTAATACTCACCCTCAAGCACAAAGTACACTAGTGACTTATAGCTTGTCCGAAGAAACAAAAAACGAGGACCAGGTAAAGCCTTTGTAAAGATATCTGCCAACTGATCCTTGGTTGAAATAAAATTAACTTGTATATCTCCTTTCGCAACTCTGTCTCTGACAAAATGATAATCAATTTCTATATGTTTGGTTCTAGCATGGAATATAGGATTTGCACACATATAGATAGCTACAAGATTGCCACTCAAAGCTTGGGAGTGGGCACGTTGGTTATGCCAATTTCTCGTAGGAGCGAGAGAGTCCAAATTACCTCAGGACAAACATATGCTAAAGCTTTATATTCAGCTTCAGTAGATAATCTAGCAACAGTTCGTTGTTTCTTGCATACCCATGATATAAGATTAGAACCAAAGAAAAACAACATACCCACTAGTTGATTTATGATCATCAAGGCAGCCAGCCCAATCAGAATCTGAGAAAGCATGTAATTCCTGGATACCGATTGCCGAATTCTCAGACCAAAAGTGATAGTTCCCTTTACATACCTTTAGAACGTGTTTCAACTGTTCCCAGTGTAAGACTGTAGGTGCATGCATGTGTTGACATAGCTGATTTACTGCAAAAGACAAATTTGGGCGAGTAACTGTAAGATATTGTAAAGCACCGGCCAGACTTTTATATTGCGTGGCATCATCATATAGATCAGCATTGGAAATAACGGATTTTGAAACAGCTATAGGAGTGAATAAAGGTTTAAAATCTGTCATGCCAGCCCGCTTTAGGATGTCTGTCATATATCTTTGTTGAGAAAGCAAGATTCCATCTTTACATTTAATGGTTTCAATCCCTAGAAAGAAACCGAGTTCTCCAAGATCCCTAATCTTGAATGCAGACGACAGAGCATTAAGAAGAGAGCTGATAAGATTTTGATCATTGCCCATGACAAGGATATCATCAACATAAATAAGAACATAAATGAAACCTGAAGCCTGTGAGTAGTAAAACAAAGATACATTTGTTTTTGAAGCTTTAAAACCAGCTGCCATAAAAAAAAGTATGCAAGCGATTAAATCAGGCTCTTGGGGCCTGTTTGAATCCATATAGAGAACGTTTCAATAGACAAACATGATCAGGAAACTGTTTATCAATATATCCTGATGGTTGCTTCATATAAACAGTCTCAGATAAAGTCTCATTCAAGAAAGCATTGTGCACATCAAGCTGCTTCATAGTTGGCCTCTCAATCCTTCTATATATATATAACTCCAATAGGTAGCAGACTTATTCTCGGAGTGAAGAATCTGTGTAAGCAGGAATACGCCACTTCTCTATCATTGTGTTAAGATCATAATATGATTATGGTTGTCTACCTATTTTGATAAGTCTATTTTGTTTTATTTTGTTTTTTATAAACCTTTAAATTTATTGAACTTTGTGATAGACTGATAAAAAAACTTCTAATGGATTTTAGTACCATTTCTTATAACCCCAACTTGATAATATATACCTTAGTATTATCTTATATTTATTTTCAACCAAACTAATTTTGTTTTGAGAGTGATGTAATGATGAATGTATGCGTGATGTATTAATAAGTATTATATATAATCATGATTAAACTATGCTTGGTTATCATAACCACTTCTCTTTTTGTTTGCCACCTTCATTCTCATATTCACCTCCACATCCACTTTTGTGCCTTCTTTTCACCTTTCCCAAAAAGCATACAGACATACAGTCAATATTTGGCCTTATCTTTGTCCAACGAAAAATTAAATATTAAAAGAAAAAAAACACTCAAAGTAGGCATATATCATAATATTATATTCCGTATATGATTTAATAACCAAAATAGTCCTCCAACTATACCGTAATTATTAAATTAGTCATTAATTATTATTTTTATCTAATTAAATACTCAACTATACAATATTTACCTAATTTAGTCGTCTGTTAATGTATCTATTAATGGATTGTTAATAATAAGGACAAAGCTGTCATTTTACCACTTTCTTTCATCTCCTTCTCCACACCATTATAAGAAACATTAGGGAGGCTTATTAGCTCTGCCGCATTCTCCTTAAACATTATCTTGTATCTAAATTCTACAACTAGGCAAAAGTCTTGGGTCAGAGTTTAGGGATATTGTGGCAGAGATGACAGAGCTATTAGGCCTCCCTAATGTTTCAGATAGTCGTGTGAGGAAGGAGATGGAAGAAAGTGGTAAAATGATAGTTTTTTCCTCATTATTGACAGCCCACTAGCATATACATTAATAGATGACTAAATTAGATAAATAATCTATAGTTGAGGACTTAATTGGGTAAAAATGATAGTCGAGAATTAAATTGATAATTATGACATAGTCAATGGACCATTTTAATTATTAACTCTCTGTATATATTTTTAAATTTGGCAATTTTAGTCAAGAATTATTTTAATTTGTATAATATTATAATAATGGCTTAGGCAAAATGCATTATGATGGGGTAAGGACCCCGGCCCAAGAGATAGGGCCCAAAGAAAATAGATAGGAGAAGTGGGCCAGCGTAAAGAGGAGTCCGAAAAGCAATTGGGCCGAGTGCGGGAGCCGGCCCAGGCCCAAGCACGGGGCCCGGTTCAGAGTTGCTAAAGAGGAGCCCAGTGGGAGCTTAGGCCGAGACGAGGAGTCGACCGGGGCCCAAGTCCAGGGAAAGACTCGGTTCAAGGAGCCGTTGAGAGCATTGAAGAGGCTCGTTTAAAAGGGAGTCGTTAGGGCATTGAAAGCAGGACTCGGTCGGGCTGTTACAAGCCTGGAAGAGCCGTTGGTCGACCGAGTAATGGCGTCCAACGGCTCCATATCTTAATTAGCCTTGAAGTCGACCATTAAGGGCCTTCAAGTCGGTAGAGGAGGAGCCACTATATAAAGGCTCCTCCATTCTTGTAAAAGACAGACGATTGAATATCCGGAGAGGGGAGAATACCAGAGAGTTTCCGAGTACTAGCACTATTTCTGAGATAGGCATCTTATAAAGGCGTATCCTCCGGCCAAAGGTTGTGTTGGACCTCCTTGGGCCTGAAAACCCTAAAACCATCACTGGCGCCGTCTGTGGGGCTCGAAGCTAAGAGTCGCGTGTCCTCTTGAGTGAGGCGAGTCCAAGAAACAACAACGAGAATATCCGTCGAATTAAGAGGCTCCTAACATGGCAGGAAGTGAGGAACAATCAAGCCGTCACGACAATGGACGGGAGGCAGACCTGAGAAGCCAGCTGAATCGGAGAAATGCCCGAAGCCGGGAAAATGAGACAACGCCGCCGCCTACACCACCGATAAACCAACAATTGCCCTAAGTGCTGCTCACCCCAGAGCAGCTGCGCGCAATCGGGCGCGCCTGCGCCGAAGCAAGCCTAGGAGTGAGAGAACAGTCCGTCACTCACCAGCCGCAACGCGAGTTACAGCCGCCTCATAGGCCCGACAACCGGCAACAGAGCCGATGGGCTGAAAGCCAACCGGTACAGTCCGTTCAATCCCGGCTGGGCCCCAGCGTTGGACGTCGGTCGGCGAGAGAACGATTAGGTCGGAAGGAACCCAGTCGTGCCCCGTTAGCTGCTCGCGATCGACAAGCTGCACGAGAGAAGAACTGCACCAAAAGAGCCAGGACTGAGACTCGTCGCGTGGAGCAACCCCCCCGCAACCCCGACCAACCGGCTGAGTCTGAAGTCGGTGAGAGCACGGAATCCACGGGAAATCGCACCCGGGAGAGAGTCGAAGTGGCGAACTTAGTACAAGAAGTGCGAAATCTAAAAGAGCGGATGGAGGGGAAAGCTAAATCCCCAGGACGTACGTTACTGACCGCCTTACCCTTCTCGGACGAGGTTATGGCTTTTAAGATACCGGGTGATTTCAAGTTCCCGGAGCAGGCCACGTTCGATGGAACCGGCGATCCCCAGGAGCATTTGCTGAGCTACCAGGCTAAGATGCAGGTTTTGGGGGTACGAGATCCGGTCATGTGTCGCGCTTTCATACCCACGTTGAAAGGGTCAGCACAAAGGTGGCTAGTGGCGCAGCCCTCGGGGTCGATTCACAACTTTGAAGAGCTGGCAGACCGCTTCATGAGCCATTACGCCGCTAATATCAAACCGCAAAAGGACCTAACGCACTTGGGCGACATTCGTCAGGATGAAGGCGAGTCCTTGAAAACCTATCTGGCCCGCTGGCAGAAAGAAATCCAGTCCATAGAGGAGGTCGAGGACCAGACGGCGCTTACCTTCTTCATCGAGTCGCTGCGGTCCGGCCAGCGATACCGAGACCTGAGGGACAATCGCCCGGCCACCTACGCAGAAGCCATTCATATGGCCAACAAGAGGGCCAACACAGAGCAGGCTATGAAGTACAAGCGATAGCGCGAAGTCGGCGGATCCGCCAGCGGGAAGAGGACGCGAGCTGAAACCAAAGAAAGGCGCCCGGACGTGACTCGGCGACCCGAGGTCAGACGGCCGTACGACTGACGGGTATATTTTACACTCATATTTTAGGTACATCTTTATAATAATTTTGCATTAATTATTTAATATTATTTAATAATTTGTTCTTTTTGGATTTTAATAATTAATGAACTAAATATTGTACTAAATATATATATATATATATATATATATATATATATATATATATATATATATATATTATATAATATATAAGAATACATACTAATATATATTATGTACTAGCAAATATATATATATATATTATAAATGTAAGTTATGTTGTGGTCCAATCCATTGCAATTGAATTTATTAATCCTAACATTTTATCTCTTTCTTTCCTTTTGAATAGGTAAGCAGCACAACTAACAGAAGAAATCAGACATGCCACAAAAATAGGAGAATAAGTGGTAGAGGTTCATTAGGTTTAATTTAGAAAGTGTATAAATAGTATAAGTGTTTTATTGTAAAATGTTCATTCTTCCCCTCTCGAATATTCTTTAAGGTTGTTATCAATGTCCATTCGCGGCTAATTTCTTGTTTGGTTTAGTGAATTGAAGCCCCGGAGTTCATTACGCTGTAAGGTTATTTATTTATTTTTATTATATATTTTTTATGCATTTGAGTATTAAATATTCTTCTAAGTTATTTGAAATAATTGTGTCATTTAATTGCTAGGGAGGCCTACTAGTTATTTATTTGATATAATTAATTATTTGCTATATTAGATAATGTTGTGCTACAAATTACTCTAATATTCAGTAGCAACTGGGTTAATTATTGACGGCTTAGTGATAATTGGACTCGGGTAGAATATTTTCCTAAATCAAATGCAACCGCTTGTGCTTGTGTTATTTAGTTTGTCGGTTTTCCTAGTTCCTATTGCTGCTATTAAATTAAATCTATAGCGCTTGTCTTAGGTTATTTAGTAGTTAGGGGTAATTAAACCGTGTGTGCTTTAGTTACCTACAACTAAGGGAAAACGGAAATGAAATAATTTCACGACAAATATTCAATTGCATATTAATTACTTTATGAATCAATGATCAGCGTTAAACTCCGGTGGTGGATCTTTACTAACCAAGGTTTTCTATTATAAGTGTTTCAATATATTATTTTCATCGCTTTATTCGTTCTATTAAATTACTTGTTTATTTAAATTCTCTTTTATTTTATCTTTATTCTCAATATATTCCAAACCCCCCCATTATTTCTTTGAGCACAAAAGTTAAACTAGTTACTCCTCGTGGGATCGATCCTTACTCCCGCTACTACGTTTGTAAGGTTTTAATTTGGGAGCCTACGACAGCTCACCAAATTATATATATATATATATATATATATATATATATATATATATAATATATATAATAATTAATATATATATATATATATATATATATATATATATATATATATATGTTACGTACTGTATACTAAATATATATAATATATAAATATAATATATATATATATATATAT
The DNA here is from genome assembly GCF_001879475.1 of Ipomoea nil. Taxonomy (NCBI): domain Eukaryota; kingdom Viridiplantae; phylum Streptophyta; class Magnoliopsida; order Solanales; family Convolvulaceae; genus Ipomoea; species Ipomoea nil. The sequence goes on from NW_017618303.1 coordinate 601,648, forward strand.
ATATATATATATATATATATATATATATATATATATATATATATATATATTTAGTACAATATTTAGTTCATTAATTATTAAAATCCAAAAAGAACAAATTATTAAATAATATTAAATAATTAATGCAAAATTATTATAAAGATGTACCTAAAATATGAGTGTAAAATATACCCGTCAACGACAGACCTGTCGTCCACGCCTATCGGCTGATTCCCGAACGCCCGGTCCACGAGGTACAAGCGGTTGCCCCGCCTCCGCCTCCGCCGACCGACGATCGCACGACGAACGAAGAGATGGGTAAGACCTCTAAGTATTGTCGTTATCATAAATCTTATACTCACAGTACGGAGGAATGCTTCTACCTGAAGAAGATCATGGAGGGTATCATTCAGCAAGGATCCCCGCCTCCTAACCAGTGGAGGCGGAGATCGGTCAGTCGAGGGGAGGAGGATCCCGCCGCCGTTGCCGAAAACGGTCGAGGCAAGCAGCCGGCTCCCGAAGAGGAGGAGGCTCAGTGGCGTCAGAAGCCGGTTATCAACATGATAGTCGGCGGGCCGGAAGGTGGTGACTCAACGAACACCAGAAAAGCCTGGGCCCGCCAGTTGTACGTCGGAACGGTGTACGGACGCGAGGAGAACCCCAAAAAGGTGTGCCGAGAGCCCATCGTGTTTACCGACCGAGATTTACCAGCCGGGGAAGTACCGCATCGAGATGCGCTGGTTATAGCCATGGACATCAATGGCGTTGTCGTCCGACGAATCCTGGTAGACACCGGAAGCAGCGTCAATGTGCTATACCTAGAAACCTTCATCAAAATGGGAATGACTCGAGAACAGCTGAGTCCCGTCAAAACTCCCCTCACCGGTTTCACAGGGGACTCGGTGGAGGCGGAAGGATCAATCACACTTCCAGTTGAGATCGGCAGTTACCTAGATGTACAGAAACTCAGCATGAAGTTCATTGTGGTGAACCTGACCTGTTCGCATAATGCTATACTCGGCCGACCGGGTCTCGAGGATCTAGGAGCTCTGATTTCAATTGAGCATCTTTGTTTGAAATTCCGCACGCCAAACGGAATAGGCACGGTGCGCTGTGACCGTAAGGTCGCCCGCGACTGCTACCTACAGGCATGTAGGGGGATGGGCAAACGCGAGATACAGGTCCATGAGATCACCGAGAGGCCCCCAAAAAAAACGATAATACCACGTCCAGAGCCTGCCGTCGAATTGGAAGAAGTTGAGATCGACTCCACACAGCCGGACCGACGGGTCCGAATTGGAGTCGGCCTCCCCGAGGAAGTAAAGGAAGAAATTATAAAGGTGCTCCGGGAACACCGGATGGTCTTCGCCTGGTGCCCGGAGGACATGCCGGGCGTCGACCGATCGATCATATCGCACAGACTCGCCGTGGATCCCGGGCATCGACCGGTTGTGCAGAAGAAGCGATACCTGGCCAACGACCGAAGGGAATTCGTGAAGAGGGAAGTGAGCACGCTACTAGCAGCCGGACACGTCCGCGAAGTTAAGTACCCGGAGTGGTTGGCGAATGTGGTCCTTGTACCTAAGCCCCCGGCATGGCGGATGTGCGTGGACTACACCGACCTTAATAAGGCCTGCCCAAAAGATCCGTTTTCCTTACCGCGGATCGATCAACTGGTCGACGAGACGGCGGGGTCGGCGCTGTTGAGCTTTATGGACGCCTTTAGGGGGTACCATCAGATATTCATGCACTCGGTGGACGAAGAAAAGACCGCGTTTTTGACACCAGACGGAGTTTATTGTTACCGAGTCATGCCCTTCGGACTCAAGAACGCCGGAGCCACGTATACCCGAATGGTGGCCCGATTGTTTCAGCACCTTCTGGGAAAATCGATGGCCGCGTACGTCGACGACATGCTCGTCAAGAGCCGAGAGGAAAGCAAACACGCAGAAGACTTGGCCGACTGCTTCAAAGTAATGTTAAGGTACAACCTCCGGCTGAACCCTAAGAAATGCGCGTTCGCCGTGCAATGTGGAAAGTTCCTGGGCTACATGGTCACCAGGCGAGGTATCGAGCCTAACCCTGAGAAAGTACAGGTCATCGTCGACATGCAGCCTCCCAGCACTATAAAAGACCTGCAACGGTTGACCGGCCGATTGGCCGCCCTTAACCGCTTCCTAAGCAAGGCGGCAGATAAGACTGTGCCTTTCTTCGAAGCCATGAAGAAGAAGGAAGGATTCGCTTGGACCCCGGAGTGCCAGCAGTCGTTTGAAGAATTGAAACAATACCTCTCGACACCCCCGGTATTGTCTACCCCCCAGGCGGGCGAGCCCTTGTTTCTGTACTTAGCCGCCTCTTGCAAGGCGGTGAGTTCGGTGTTGGTCCGAGAGGAAGAGCGAGTCCAGCACCCGGTTTATTACGTGAGCCGGTCTCTGAAGGCTGCCGAGTCAAGGTATACCGCCTTGGAAAAAATTGTATACGCGTTGGTGATCACCGTGCGCAAGTTGGCGCCCTACTTCTAAGCCCACACCGTCCGAGTACTGACAGACCAACCTCTCGGAAGTGTTTTGCGAAACCCCTCGTCGTCCGGCCGCCTGGTAAAATGGGCTGTAGAACTAACCCAGTATGGGATTGAGTACCAACCCCGGCCTTCCGTAAAAGGGCAAGCCTTAGCCGATTTCTTGGTCGAATGCACGGCGAGCGAGGAAGAGAAGGAACACGCCACGGAGAACTGTTTAGGCGAGTGGTGGGAAATGCATGCGGACGGAGCATCAAGTCGACGACACTGCGGAGGTGGTGTTGTGCTCATCACTCCCGAAGGATTCCGGCTGTATTATGCCCTGAGCTATCTGTTCCAAGCCTCCAACAACGAGGCCGAGTACGAAGCTGTGTTAAATGGCCTCCGACTCGCCAGGGCCTTAGGGGTCGAGAGGTTACGAGTCAAGACTGACTCTAAGTTAGTAGTCGGGCAGATCTCAGGCACATGCGAGGCAAAGAATGCCCGGATGACTCTATATAGAGAGCGCGCGGTTGAGATGTTAAAAGAGTTTGGAGCCTACGAAATAGAGTATATATCTCGAACGGATAACATAGAAGCTGACATATTGTCCAAGATTGCCTTGGAAGGAGTACCGGACCACCTGGTAAAAATCTGTCAAAAAGAGGAGCTAAGTCGACCAAGCGTTGAATAAACACCGCTAAGGATCCAGCAAGTGACTGACGAGGAATGGGACCGAGAGAAAAACCCCGAGATGTTCTGGATAGAAGACATCCGGCGATTCATAGAAAAAGGCGAGTTGCCGGAAGACCCGGGAGTCGCCGCGAGGGTTCGACGAAAGGCCCCCTCTTTTCAAATCATTGATGGGCAATTATATAAACGGTCGTTCGGAGGACCTTTGTTAAGATGTTTGCTCAGGCCCGAGGCCGAGAAAATAATGGACGAAGCCCATAGAGGCATCTGTGCCGCGCACCAGGGCGCCCACACGCTCGCTCGGAAGTTAGTCGTCCAAGGATATTATTGGCCAACCATGATGCGAGACTGTATTGAATGGATATCCAAGTGCGGTGTTTGCCAAGCATTCGCCAAGAAAGACACTCGGCCGGCTACTTTTTACACGCCGGTCACCACCGCCATCCCATTTGCCAAGTGGGGGATTGATTTGCTGGGCCCATTACCAGTCGCTCCCGGAGGCCTGAAGTTCTGTGTCGTAGCTATCGACTACTTCACCAAGTGGGTTGAGGCGGAACCACTGGCTACCATAACCGAGTACCAATGCCGACGCTTTTTGTGGAAAAGGGTGATTTGCCGCTTCGGCCTGCCCGAGCACATCGTCAGCGACAACGGGCGACAGTTCGATTGTCAGGCATTCGCTGACTTCTGCCGCCGGCATGATATCCGCCACACTAAAGTGTCGGTGGCGTACCCGCAGGACAACGGACAAGTCGAGAACGTGAACCGAACGCTAGTGGATGGAATTCGGAAGAAATTGGAAGATATTCGAGGGAATTGGGCGGATGAGCTTGACCGAGTCCTATGGGCTTATCGCACTACCCAACGACGAGCAACGGGAGAGAGTCCGTTCTCCCTCGCGTATGGCTTTGAGGCCAAGGTTCCAATTGAGGTGGTCGAGCCCACTCACCGGGTCCGTACCTATTCAGACACGGAGAACGAAGAGAGTCTTCGAATTGAGAAAAATTTCTTAGAAGAAAAGAGGGAAGCCACGAGTGCGCGAATGGCGGAATACCAACAGGCGGTAAAAAGATATCGCGATCGGCGGATTCGTCCGCGAACCTTCCAGGTCGGCGACCTCGTACTACGGGATCGACAGGCCAGCCAACCCACAGAAGGGGGAAAGCTTGCGATTAAGTGGGAGGGACCATACCGCATCGCCGCGGTTGTCCAAGCTGGGACCTACAAATTGGAAACCATGGAGGGCAAGCCCGTGGATCGAAGTTGGAACGTTATCCACCTGAAGAAGTTCTATCAATAGAAAGGGACAAAACATGTATGGGCCCAAGGGTCCTGAAAGACTTGAATAAAAGTACAAGTTACGGTTAACCACTCCATGGACTCGGCGAGAAAGAGTTAGGAAACAAGGGCCCAGACCCTTAGTCGTTTCCGTGAAAAAGCCAAGAGGAGTCGCCTCGACTGAGGGACTCGGCGAGTATTTAAAGAAACAACGGGGCACTGACCCTAAACGTTTCTGAGAAAGAAAAAGCCTAAGGAGTCGCCTCGACTGAGGGACTCGGCGAGAAAGAGTTAGGAAACAAGGGCCCAGACCCTTAGTCGTTTCCGTGAAAAAGCCAAGAGGAGTCGCCTCGACTGAGGGACTCGGCGAGTATTTAAAGAAACAACGGGGCACTGACCCTAAACGTTTCTGAGAAAGAAAAAGCCTAAGGAGTCGCCTCGACTGAGGGACTCGGCGAGAAGGAGTTAGGAAACAAGGGCCCAGACCCTTAGTCATTTCCGTGGAAAAGCCAAGATGAGTCGCCTCGACTGAGGGACTCGGCAAGTATATAAAGAAACAACGGGGCATTGACCCTAAACGTTTCTGAGAAAGTAAAAGCCTAAGGAGTCGCCTCGACTGAGGGACTCAACGAGAAAGAGTTAGAAAACGAGGGCCCAGATCCTTAGTCGTTTTCGTGGAAAATTCATAAGGAGTCGCCTCGACTGAGGGACTCGGTGAGCAGTTAAAGAAACAAGGTTAAAGAAAAGCGTCGAGGCCAAGATAATACGAAAAGGAAGAGAAAATGGGAATTTTATTAAAGTTAAAAAAGGCCCGAGAAGGAGGCCAGCCTTTACAAAAGGGACTATCCCAAGGGAATAGCCCTAAACTACGGGGGAGGGGGTGTCTACATCAATCCCTTCGACTTGAGCCCCTGCCGTTGGTCCAGTCAGGGGAATAAAAGAAGGGTTCTCAGCCTGGAGAGAGGACTCGGCGAGCACATGAGGTGTTGCAGAAGGAAGAGTCGCCGGGTCAGAGGCTGCCGGAAGAGCTTCCGAGTCCACAGTCGCCAACGGCCCTTCAGTCGCCGGGAGAGCATCTATCACGGGCTTGAGGCCCCAGCCCTCGGGAGTGAAAGAGGGATCGCAGACCAGCAAGGCAGAATGGATTTCCGTCTGCGCCTCGCGAAAGCCGAGGTGATAGTCACGCTCGCCCAAGTCCAGGAGGAACTCGTCACCATCCGGCGTCGACAGCCAATCCTTAGCAATTTCTTTTTGGCGAACCTCAATCGCCGCCTTCACATCCGCCTCGAAGGCAGCTGACTTCTTGTACTCCTCGACAGAGGTCGCAGCAATCGTCGCCACCTTGTCCCCTCCTCCTCCCACTGACGGGTGACCCTCAGCATCTCGGAGTTGTGCACCTCCACCACCTTGAGGTGCTTCGCCTGCTCTTCCAGAAAGGCCTCCTCCGTCTGGCGTAGCTTGAGGGTCATAGACTGCATCTCGGCCCTGTAGTTCTGCAGCCGCTTGCTCATCTCCATCTGGAAGGTGAGGTTCTGCGAAACGGCCACGAGTCAGACAATAAAAGGAAAGAACGAATGAGAAGAGTTAAGTTGGGAACACTTACGCGGTACGACTGGAGCAGCGAGGCCTCGATAATGTACTCATCCCCCAGAGCGTGAGTCGCCGACATGTCCTTAAGCAGGAGGACGTTAGCACACCACTTGCGGACGGAGCAGGCACCCATCCAGATCTGGGCATCCTCTTCTACCTCATGGCACAGCCGGATCCTTTTTGGAGCCGGCTCATCAGTTTGACCGGCCGGACGCTTAGAGCTTGGACTCTCTGTCCGAGGAGGAGGCGGCTGCCGAGTGGGCGACACAACTGGCGACGGAGTCAAATCCACCACATTACGAGGTGGTGGGGGAGTTGACCTTGGGGCAGGAGACGGTTGGGAGGAAGAGGCAGCAGCAGTGCCGGAGGTGCGCTGGGTCAGCCGACGCCTCATCTTTTCGGCTCTATCTACCATCTCTGGAGTCAGTTCAGCCGCTTCGTCGGAGCTAGAGGAGTCGGAGTCGTACGGACCTGCGAAAGGGAGGAAAAGTCACGAAGTGTTTCGAGTCGGAATGTGACAAGATGAGAGAAGAAGAGGAACGAGGGGTAACGAAGACTACCTACGGTGGCTGCACCCTCCGGCAGCAAGCCACACTTAGCCATGGCCCGGACTCGGGACCAGTACTTGACGGAGTACGGCCCAAAGCCCTTCAAGAACTCGCCGCCCAGGACCGCATCATCGGAGGAGACGACACGCCGAGATGATGTTATCACATATTTGCTTGTTATTATAGTTATTTTGAATCATCACAGTGATTAAGTTCTTTAATTTTGTCTCTTTAATACATATTTTCCTTGCTATTATCATTTAATTATGGTTCACACTTGTTTTGAATGTTTTACGGTGTTTGTTAGTGTTTTTGAACCATTCTAGGTCAAAGATATGAGCAAGGGAAGTTCAAGGATGAGTTTTGAGCAATTTTGGACAAGTTCGGGACCCAGAGGACTCGACGCGTCGAAAATTTCCAGTAGCATCAGAAGTCGAGACCATCAGGTCTCGACGCGTCGAGCGAGGCGTGAAGAGAAGCCTTAATCACGACAAAAGGGGCGTTGGCAGCAACTCAACTTCAATTCCATTCAATTCCAAATTTCCAATTCCAACTTTGATTTTATAATTAAATTCTTCCATTTTATTTATTTAAATATAGGAATTATAATTCGAGTCCAATTTTGTACAAGATTCCTATTTCATCTCAACTTTGTACCCACTATAAAATCCCTCCTTCCTCAACCCTAACGAACACCGGAGAGATTTTTAGAGTTCTTTGTAGACAAGAAAGAGAGAAATCAAGAGGCTCAAGTCGTCTTTGGAAGCAAGGAGGAAGCCAGGGAGATTTGGGAGAATCGCTTGGTTAATTCTTGTACTCTTTTGATGATTTGTAATCCTTTATTCATATTTGCTATGTATAATTTAGCCATGCTCGGCTAAATTCCTTAGGGATTTTTGGGTGAATTTGTTTATGAACCTATGTGCCTAGTTCGTTAATTTCTTAATATATTTATGTTTGGTTTTATGATTTGTGTTGCAATCTTGTTTTAATCTGTTGTTGTTGGTGATTAAAGGCCTAAATTACTAGCTTCACAGTCATGTTTGTGTCACCAGTGGGAGTTGGGGCATAAATTAGGGCACACACGATTGCACCTAATGGTTGGTCCTTGGGAAAGGGGAACTAATTAGGGGAAGTTTATTCTAGATTATTGCTCATCGGGAGATGGTAGTAATTAGGAATAATTGAATGCTGATCTTTGATCTTATTGGGTGTTTAAGCCATGGGAGTGGAAATTCACTAGGAATAGAGATTACGGGAGTAATTCGATTCCACTTTGCATTCCCACACAAATCTTAATTCCAAACCAAATATTACAAACGTTAATTGGCACTAGGTGATTAAACATTGTGATCCCAAGAATCCTATTTTGCTCTATTGTTTACAAAACCTTGCTACTTATTTTATTCTACTTGCTATTTTATGCAATTAATCAACCTTCAAGTTTTGTTCGGACTAGTTTCATATGAGTAACCTAGTAGCTAGTGATTAATACACCACCTCTCTGTGGTTCGACAACCCGAATACTCCGGGTATTATTTGTTTGCCCCAAATTACAGTAATCACGAGAGCAAGGCTTGAATAGAGCAGCCGGCCACAAGGTCGGAAAGGTGAAGGAAGAGAAAGCAGGGCGGACGAAGAAGTAGAGGAGCTTCCAGTCCTTAATGGAATCGGACAGCCCCTCGAAAAGCTGCCGCCCCGGGCGAGCGGCAACTTGAACAAAGCCCGGCGAGTGCGAGCCGACCTTGTTCACGGTGAAAAGATACCGGAACAGGTTTAGATCCGGCTCGCATAACCACCAGTGGCAGAGGTTGACGAAGCAAGTAAGGAGTCGGTGAGAATTGGGCACTAATTGGCCCGGAACTAAGTTATAATGGCGGTAAAAAAGGGAAAGGAAAGGACACGGAGGAACTCGGAAGCCAAAGGCAACCGAGTGCAGATGAATGCCGACACAACCCTCGGGGGGGTCGTAAATTTGCCGGCCCTCCGGGGCGAGGACCACGGCTGAAGGCCCAAGAAGGTATTGGGCCATTTCCAGGTCCACCGCATAACAACGGACGGTGGCCCGGAAGGGCGGACGATGGAATCGAACTTGCCCCGCGGCCGTCCGATGCCACCCGGCAGAGCCGCCACCGTCGTTAAAGGAGCGGGGCTCAGTGGAGTAACCGCCCCCGAAGAAGAGAGGGTCGGAGGAAGAGAAGACGTCGATGGAACGTCCGCCGGAAGTTCCATACGACGAAGAGAAGACGTCGATGGAACGTCCGCCGGGAGTTCCATACGACGGGGAGGAGAAGAAGAAGACGAAGAAGGAGAAGAAGAAGAGGGAGAGGTCGCCTCCGGGTTATCAGCCGAGTAACGACGGGAAGAAGAAGAATGTGAGGAAGAAGACATTACCTACGTCAGGAGAGAGATCGGAGGAAGTACAGAGTGGCCGGAGAAGCTCAAAGTTGAAGTTGAGAGGAAAGACTGGGGAAGAGAAGGGAAAGAGAGACGAAATGGCTATTTAAAGGGGAGGAATTTCAAAGGACGGCCACGTGCCACCTTCTCGTTGGAGGAAGTGGAGGTGACGGGATGTGAAGGGACGCCGCATTTAATGCCTCAAAAGGCGGGGCGACGGTTCAGGCCTAGGGTTAGCCTACAGACGGCGCGTCTGCCCTAGGCTAGGGTCGAACGTCAGTGACCCGGCCTGCTAAGCCAGAAGACCGTAGTGGGCCATGGCCTCTGGGCCCACGAGATACGAGCTGGAAGCTTCTAGAACGACCCGGTAGAACTCGGCTCATCGAATGATATCAGCCGAGTTCACGAAGAGACTCCGGTCGCCAGGTCGGCAACCGGACTCGGCAACTCCTTCACCAGGAGGGCCTCGCCATAGCGAGACTAGGAATCAGTTCCATAAACCAGAGGTCGGGCGACAAAATAATAAATGGAGGGTCGGACAGAAAAACACACAGTTTATTTAATTAGTACGGGGATTACAAGGCCCAGAACTCGGCCGATGCGAATTACAAGAGAAAAACGGGTCAAGGCTTGGCTTCTTTCTCTGTCGACGGGCGAGCAGTCGGAGGGCCTTCCAGGAGGTACTGAGAGCGGAAAGGTAGAGGACTCGGCTCGGGCTCAGGCATTTCGTCCAAATATACGGCGGGCTTCCCGTCGTCGATCATTTGCAAGGGCCTCTCCAGAGCGCTCGGCGACATGGCCACACTGAAGAGGGGAGGAGCCTCCCACTTCTCTTCCTCCATTGGTTCTGGATCCTCCACCACAGGCTCCATCTCCACCCCAGGTTCCATCTCCACGTCGATAGGCTCCCTACACATCAGGTCCAGCATGTCTGGAGGCACCACGATGGGGTCTGAAGCCGAGTCGCCCACCAGACGACCTCCGTTAGCCAACCTCTTCTGCCGCAACTGCTCCAGACGAGCATGCTCCTTGTTACGAATGGACCAGCGGCGATCACCATCCCTGTAACTCATAGCGCCGTACCTCCGCAAAGTGGAGAATGTTGCGATTTGCATCAACTGTGAGGGGCCTTTATATAGCCCAGCGAAGGCAAATACCTAGGCGATAATCGCGGAGGAGATTGTAACTGACATAACTGAGCCGGATCAGACGGATGACGCGAATCTCTGTCAGAGATTAGTTCCATCAGATCCGCTCGAGAAGAGCGAGATTCGCACGCCAACGCAGAGAAGATTGGATTCGCCCAAGATACGGGGAATCTTGCAGGTGTCAGACTGAAAAGATTCTGATGACGTGACCGACTCCCTGACCAGTCGTCCGGATGAATACGCAATAGAACACGACAAAACATAAGGCAAGGCGAAAATAGCATTTCTTATTATTATTATTGTAAAAAAGAGCATACAAATGGCAAGGAGCTTATTACAATAAGGAATATGAAAATGCTCCTAAAAGAAATTCCTCCGAACTATGGCCGACTCCGGTACATACGATCACTCGCCAGGCGAGGAGGAGTCGCCCCCAAAGAACCCCCCCCCCCCCCCCCCGATGGTCCAGGCGGGGATGAACAGAACGAGTCCCAGAAAGCTGGCATGAGTGGTGGCGCAATTGGCTCCTCATCATCCGGATACTCCTCCAGGTAGCGAGCGCAATCCTCATCGTTCATCAGGCCCGTAACCGGCCCGTCCAGGTCGTCCAGCGGAATTGAGAAGGTCATTCTGAAAGTAAGTTGCTCTGGAACCGCCACCTCAACAAAGGACCCATCTTGAGAAGTCACTCGGGCAGTCGTGGGAGTAGGCGGATGGCGCGAAGGCAGAGCGACCTCGCGACGAGTAGGAGTCGGCGGCTGAGAAGCTGAAGACGTAGCGCCGGCAGGAGACCTCTGAGGGGCTGGGCGGGGAGTCTTCTTTTTGTGTTCCCGTTCAGGCCGAGTCCGCTTGGAGGGCAGCGGACGCCAAGGAGACCCGAAGTCAATCCGCTTTCCTTTCAGAGGAGAACGACCCATGATGGACTTGTGAAGGTAAGAGAGAAGGGAGGATGCCATTTATAGGTGCAAGGTTTAGATAGAAGAATCCAAACAGCCCCGCGAGATCCGGAGAGAATGGCTGAGGATCCGGACGTTACCGAAGGCTATTCAAGGCGTGGATACGGTGATTGAAGGAGATGGACAGTTGCTACTTTTCCAAACCCAGGCTAGCGGACCGGGTGTGGAAAAGTGAGGGACTAGTTGATGGGGTAAGGACCCCGGCCCAAGAGATAGGGGCCCAAAGAAAATAGATAGGAGAAGTGGGCCAGCGTAAAGAGGAGTCCGAAAAGCAATTGGGCCGAGTCCGGGAGCCGGCCCAGGCCCAAGCACGGGGCCCGGTTCAGAGTTGCTAAAGAGGAGCCCAGTGGGAGCTTAGGCCGAGACGAGGAGTCGACCGAGGCCCAAGTCCAGGGAAAGACTCGGTTCAAGGAGCCGTTGAGAGCATTGAAGAGGCTCGTTTAAACGGGAGCCGTTAGGGCATTGAAAGCAGGACTCGGTCGGGCTGTTACAAGCCTGGAAGAGCCGTTGGTCGACCGAGTAATGGCGTCCAACGGCTCCATATCTTAATTAGCCTTGAAGTCGACCATTAAGGGCCTTCAAGTCGGTAGAGGAAGAGCCACTATATAAAGGCTCCTCCATTCTTGTAAAAGACAGACGATTGAATATCCGGAGAGGGGAGAATACCAGAGAGTTTCCGAGTACTAGCACTATTTCCGAGATAGGCATACATTTTTATAAAGGTGTATCCTCCGGCCAAAGGTTGTGTTGGACCTCCTTGGGCCTGAAAACCCTAAAACCATCACATTATGTGGGCTAATAGAAATGACAAATATATATATATATATATATATATATATATATATATATATATACACACACACACACACAAATAAATCTGGGTGGGATGAGGACAAGTCAGAAACTGTAGCTGCTTCATGGTTGCATGCATGATTAGAATCTGCTTTTTAGGGACCAAACTAAAGAGGATGTTTTTGAATCTATAATTATTATTATTATTATTATTATTATTATTATTATTATTATTATTATTATTATTATTATTATTATTACAACTACGTCGTACTGGGTAGGTTGATACTTGTACAAATTAAACCGAGATATATTTGGGTTGTTGGAATATAATAGAAGAAAGCATAAACCCATCAATCATTCAACTTGCTTTACTTCATTCTACTGTGCCCCTGAAAGCTCCAATTCAGAAAAAATATGCTTTTCTTGGAAGGAATAATATAATTACATATGTTGTCATATGTGTCTTTCTTCTTCAATTCCCAGATCCAAATAATTATTACAGCACCACCCGGCCAGGGTATAAGTCTATAGCTAGCTCGTGACCCATATCATATTTTATAAGAGTGTTTGGTAAATGACAGTTAGTTGATAGCTATTAGCTAATTAGATTAGCGAGTTTAACTAGTTGATAGCATTAGTTGATTGTAAAAAAGTATTTGATAAATTAGTTGTTAATTGTTAGCTAATTACATACAAAATTACTTTCTCAAAAAGCTAATTAAGTTTGAATTTTAATATTTTAAAACAATAAGTTGTTACAAAAAACTAATTAATCAAACACTTATGTTGATTGTTTTATACTAATAATGATCAAATAAATTAAAATTAACTAATAAACTAACTATTTTACCAAATAATACCTATATATTTTGTTCACCTCGTATAGTACTACAATTTAAGCATGCATGCAGCAAGTGGTTGTGGCAGCCCAGTGTTGAATTGTAGGAGAATAGCCGTTGGGTTTTAAGTACCCCTACTCCTACTCCTAGCTAGGCCCTGTAGAGGTGTCGTCACAGACCAGTGTTCAATTGTCAGATAATTAGCGTACGACAAAACCTAAAATGCGACGAATAATTTAATTTACATTTTCTTTCTTTGTGTTTCTCTGGAAGAAAACAAGAAGAATCAAATTCAAAACTTTTAACTTGTATAAGAATCATATTTTATATACTTAGTCATTCTTTTGGAGCAGATTATTTATAGTTTTAGTACTAGGGTGTCATGCGCTTTAAATGCAGTAGAACCTTGCAATATATAATGCACGCACGCAGCAGAGAAACATTTTAGATACTAGCTTCTCTTTCTTCTTTTTTTCAATATATTGACACTATAAGCAGAAAGAAACAAAGTGTGATGGCATGTTTATGGTTAAAATGGGCGAGCATAGCTGTTTTACAACTCTACTTTTGGTTGAAGATGGTTGAGTCTTCTTCTTCTTCTTCTTCTTCTTCTTCTTCTTCTTCTTCTGTGTTAGCGGCTGACAGAATTACCCCTGGGTTGCCCGGTCAACCCCAAGTGTGCTTCAGCCACTACTCTGGGTATGTCACCATTGATGAAGAGGAGGAGCATCAAAGAGCTCTCTTTTACTACTTCGTTGAAGCTGAAGTTGATCCTTCTTCCAAGCCTCTGGTCCTCTGGTTAAATGGAGGTCTGCACTCTGCAATATATATAATTTGCTCTTTCTGCTTCTCACTCTTTATTATGTTTCAAGGTTTTAATTTTGGAGTGTGAAAATGATAGGGCCTGGTTGTTCTTCTCTGGGGGTTGGGGCATTCTCTGAAAATGGACCATTCAGGCCAAGTGGGAATGTTTTAGTCAAAAATGAATATAGCTGGAATACAGGTTGGTATTATATTGGAATCCAAATCCTAGAATAATATCCCAGAATATAATGTATGTTTTCTTTTCTGGTGTTAATAATGTATTCATATCAAATTTGGCCGCAGAAGCTAATATGCTGTATCTGGAATCACCAATTGGAGTTGGATTCTCCTACTCCACTAATTCTTCCTCTTATGAGGGCATAAATGACAACATCACAGGTTTTTCTTTTTCTTGAATCTTTGATTTCAAAGTAGTCAATCAAAGTATCTACATTTTCCAGTGCAGTCATGGCTCTATATATCAACTAGAAATCAACTTTTTTATGTTCTTTTTGAAATGTTTCCTTTTTCCAAAGATGAGAGAGTAGTATTGTGTAAGCTTCCACTTTACTGTTACTTTTTGTTTTGTAGATTCCCCTTTCACTACACTCACTGCAACTTTTGTCTGTTTCTTTATGTCTTTGCTTCTATGCTAACAGCTATGGACAATTTGGTTTTCTTGCAAAAATGGTATCTGAAATTCCCACAGTACAGAAACACAAGTCTGTTTATTGCTGGAGAAAGCTATGCAGGTAGGTACCAAAGTTGTTAAAAACAAAAAGAGTCAAGACAGAAAGACAGAACAACACTTGAACATACATGACAACATTTGTTTCTAATTTGTGAGCAGGCCACTATGTTCCTCAGCTTGCACAGATGTTGCTGCAATCCAACGAAAAGGAGAAGCTGTTCAATTTGAAAGGAATTGCGGTGAGGGCTAACACCATTCGAAACAAACACTTAGACATAAATTTTGTTTGCCTAAACTATATATTATTGCCTGCCTGCAGCTTGGAAATCCGGTACTAGAATTCGCTACTGATTTCAACTCGAGGGCCGAGTATTTCTGGTCTCATGGACTGATTTCAGATACTACGTACAAACTGTTCACCTCCGCTTGCAACTACTCTCGCTATGTGAGCGAATACTACAGAGGCTCTCTGTCCCCGGTTTGTGCAAGAGTAATGAGCATTGTTAGTAGGGAAACAAGTAGGTTTGTCGACAAGTATGATGTCACTCTTGATGTCTGTATATCATCTGTCTTCTCCCAATCTAAAGTCCTCAACCCTCAGGTAGCTAGGTTCAATCATTCATTTTTCGGTTGAATTTTCATCTCTGGCTGGTTTGATGATGATTTTTGTGCAGCATGTCAGGGAGACCATAGATGTTTGTGTCGAAGATGAAACTGTGAATTACTTGAACAGACGAGATGTTCAGAACGCAATGCATGCACGTCTGGTTGGAGTTAACAAATGGCTTGTCTGCAGCGAGTAATATAATCATCTTTCCTTCCTATTCAAATCCCAGTGTTTAGCTATGCTTTCTTATGCTTGTATATATTTCCGCGGATGATCAGTGTTTTGGACTATGAGCTGCTTGATATTGAGATACCAACAATCAAGATTGTGGGAAGCATCATCAAGGCAGGAATACCTGTCTTGGTTTACAGGTACTATATATATATTGTTTCAGGAATTAGATGAAACTCCATTGATTGTATACACTGCTTTCTGGTAACAGTGGAGATCAGGATTCTGTAATTCCACTCACTGGAACTCGGAAATTGGTTCATGGACTGGCAGAAGAGTTAGGGTTGAGCACAAGTACACCATACAGAGTCTGGTTTGCAGGGATGCAGGTAATTCCTTGTTTTAATATGATGTTTAATCGCTCAACCTTGTGACCCTAGCTGGCAAAGGACTACTACAAAGACAGTAATCTCGCTTAGCTAACTGCCTCAAACCAAAAAGGCCAATAGGCCGCTCCTGCTAGGACCTGAGAGTCAAACTTGTAACCTTGTGACGTTGTTTTCAGGTCGGTGGGTGGACACAAGTGTATGGCGACATGCTTTCGTTTGCCACAATAAGAGGGGCATCCCATGAAGCTCCATTCTCACAGCCAGAGAGATCATTGGTGTTATTCAAGTCATTCTTGGAAGGCAGCCCTTTGCCAGAAGCATTCTGAGGAGCATAGAGACTTCAAATTGTACATCTTGATAGGTATAAAGATGTTAATATTTTGGGAATGGAAGTTTGCATTTTCTCCTTTTGTTGTATAAACCAAATCATAGCTGAAAGAATTTCTTTTTGGTTGGTTTGTGTATTTGACATGCCTAAACAGTGCATAAAACTGAGATGAACAAATCAGTCAGTCAGTCATTCTTGACATTCAAACAATCAATCAATGACTTCTTGATGAGCACATAGAAACAACAGTAGGAGCTTCAACTTTCATTTTCAGACAACTAAACTGTAAAGCTAGAATTGGTTTTGAAAGCAACACAGATATGCTGAGGTTTCTCTTATTTGGAGCAACTTCTTGTTCAATTATTGAACTTTGGTTTTGGCATTCACAACTTTCCTTCTCTGCCTTCAATGTAGATGGGCCTGAAACTTTTGCCGGCGCCACTTTCCGCACCCTATAATCACACCAACATCTGTTAAAAATTCATTACAAACAGGGGGCGGCATACATTTTTGAATAAGAAAAGAACCTGCACTCAATCTGGCAAGAGTACTTGAGAAGATTGGGATTATGTTTGGTGCGACCGCTGCAATTTCAGAGGAAGAAATCAGTCTTCAGCTAAATCTTTACACAAAAACTTATGAACCCAAAAGTAGAAATAACAACAATAATCTTTAAGTTCACCTAAAACTAGGGAGCGACATTTTGATGAGCGGGCCCATCCACTCCTCCTTCGAAGGTAGCTTACGAGCTGCCATGTTCAAAGTGGACATTCAAAAGCATTGTCAATCCCTAATACTTTTGCTTTGACAATAATCAGAACAAATCTTAGAACTCAGCAAATATTGTAGGTAGGTGAAATATTACGAAAGAACTTACCTGGAGTGAGTATGTTGATATTGCACATATCCATTGCTCTCGGACCCTTGATCTCGGCTACTTTTATGTCCAAGAAATCATTAGGAGGAGTAGAGGGGAATGAACTCAACCCAATCATGCTTAGGAAGTGATTGCCTTTATTTGATGTCTTTGGAATCGGTTCCATTCTCTGTTTAACATAACGATTGAAGCATGAACTTAAAAGATACAAAATCCTTTCTTCTCAAGATCAAAGTGCATCTCTAAACCACCAAGTAATTTTATCATGGCTCGGTTGATTCCATAGATGTGCGAAATCTAGAGTGCATCAATTACAGAATTATGGTCAATGGTATATCTAAGCTGAAGTGTACCGTACCTTTGAAAATCTGGCTACTTGGCTTGGAAGTCCAACATCCTGAGAATAGCAACATGGGGGAATCATGTTAGGAGATTCCTATGTAATTAATGATAATCCATTTAATTTTCTAAGCAACAATGCGTACCTTTCGTCCATGCATGCATGCCTCATCGCTGTTCACCAGCACCCTGGCAGCCCATCTGTTTGTTGGCAGAGAAATACAATTTGCTAGTTACTCATTTAATTCCCGATTATATGTCTAAAATGCTGATTATCACGATAATGTATAAATTAAATTAACCTATGCTTAAATTTATTTACCACAGCTGCAAATATTCAGTTGAGGAGACTACTGGCAACCTATGGCCACAGTTTAGTTGACATTTCTTAGTTTCAAGTCTGATACATTCTAAATATCAGATGCTTATACAAGTAGGTCAAGATTCTTATGATAAAATATTAAATAAATCTAGAAAACAAATTTTAAAAGCATTACCAAATGAAAACTCCATTATTAAATTGCATGGCACATCAATCTATAATTATTTATAGGAAAATGCAGACCCCCATGGGCACTCATTAGGGAGAACAGCTTCCACTCATCTTCCTCCCCCTACCCCCAACCACCCCTCTTAGTACTCGAGTCCATGAATCTGGACTGGCAGTTCAAACTTGTAAAGACAGACAGACGTTCAAGGTGGCCAAAGTGTTTCTCGAGAATATATACTAAGTGTGCATAAATACATACTCGGAAAAAAGATTCATTGTATGTGTGAGTTAACAGGATTAATGGCTTGAGAAGGACTTACGCGCAAGACGTAGGTGGGTTCCACACAATTCCCGCAAGTACCACAAGCTGAACAATTTGACATTAGAATAACAAGATTAGTGTTACTAGTTGACATTAAATAAGCATAAAGGAGCATTCTTTTATTCCCTCTGTCCAGAGACTTAAAGGAGCATGTTCCAAGACACTGGCAATTGCCCATTTTAAAAAACCAAAATTAATCCTTAAATTGGAACTCGTTAAAGATCTAGCATTGTTACTGAAAAAGAATCATTTTAACTTGATGAAATTAAAAATTAGAATAAACTACCTCGTCAAAAGTTCCAGCAGGACTGTCATCATAACTAGCAAGGAAGAATCCACCTAGAGTATATCTGCATGTAGAATAACACCTACATTTTAAATTTATGAAGATTAAAAAAATCATGACCTCTTTCTTAGCTTACTCCAGCGCTTTAATCATCAGTTTCATAACACAGTTATCAAATGACTCTTCAGCCATGCCAAAAGTATGAATACCCGAAAGCCTCAACTAATCTGAACTCTTTAGGAATGAAAGCTCGAGCTGTCTTCGATTTGACAAGATGTAGTTGGTACAAAGCACTGAAACATTTTTAAAAAATGGTTAATAAACGTCCACTGTATTCGTCTGTCTAATGTGGGCAATATAATAGGAAGAGCGCAAGTATATAATTGCAGTATCCTAAGAATTTATCGAACACCACTTGCCTGCCCGTGAATATCCATGGAGGGTTGCCATATCCAGCCGAAGAACCTGTTTGTTTAGTTCCCATGGGCTTGAGTATGGAACAGTAGTATACTAAATCCTAAACGGAGCTGCAAAAAAACAGTTGATCTTGAGTAAAACGTCGTCAAACAGCCAAGAAACAAACAAAAGGGCTTTCTTTGGCCTTCCATTGTAAAGGATATACATATATATATTAGGGGCTGGAATCTTATCCATGTTCATATAATCAATCTAAACAGCTAAACAGGAAACCGGTGTCTAGACAATACCAGTTAACTGTTTTATAGACCTGTGGGTCACTAAGCACTAAAGCAGAGGGGGCATGTGCATAGACAGTTCCAAAACAATTAAGCAGGATACATGTAACCAACTCTGTGCAAGTTGTGCAACTTGCAATCAATCCAGATTTTTACATCATCACCTAAGTACAAAAAGTTGCTTTTTTTTTTGGTTGCATATAAAGAACATGATTGGCCAACCCAATCTAACAAGAAAACCAGACACAACGAACAAAGCAAAACTACTGAAAAGATGTCCCAAAGCAGATTCAAGATTGAAGCCCTGAGGCTGTTCTTCAAGAATTGATGCCTGGCACTCTGGCAGGCAGGCCCCACATAGGCTTCACTAACAAGTAACTTTACCTGCTTCATATTTCCATTCTATTTTGAAGGTTGGCAAGTATATGCCAGCCATATCAATCAATTAACAACCAATTCAAGCAAATATTTTCAAATAAAAACCAAAGCCAAACAAGTACTACTCGAAGAAACAAAAAGAAGCACACTCAAAGCAGAAAAGAAATTATGCAGAAATCCCTCCTACATTGGGTATTTAGCCCATTCCACTTGAGAAGTCAGGGAGGGTATATGCAAAGTTGTTAATTCAGCACAGACAGAAGCGATATGATGAAGAATGAATGATATGGCAAAAAACAAAAAAAAACAAAAAAAAAAAAACAAAAAAAAAAAAACAGTAAAGGGAGGTGGTTTGAACTTACAAAGATTGAATTTTGGAGCTAAAAAGTGCAAGAATTTGGAAGAAAACCTAAGCAGAGAGCATCCTGGCTTGAGGAGAGAGGTATGTAGGAGGGGACCGACAGACATATCACCTATGGGCTATGGAGCTGAAGTTAATGAAAGACGTACGTTTACGTTACATCACCACCAAAATCAAATAAGTGGATAAACTAAAACTGCTCCAACTGATCGACTTTCTCATATAATATAATACTCCTCAGCTCCTTCATTAATTTATCTATCCTCTCACGGTTTTACCGGCGTACAGCAAAACCACACCATTCGCATCTCATCTCACACTGCTTTTAATTTGTCATCTTCTTTAAAATCCCTTTATTTTATTAGTCCAGTACTGCCCCGGCCCCGCCTGCTCAAATCTCCTATTTCTCTCAACTCTCAAATAAACCTCATCTTATCTTTTATGGGATTGGTAAAAGTGTAAAACCAAGAAAGCCTGAGAGAAAAGAAAATGTTTGGGAAATGGCGGTTAAGTTAAATTTTGGCTCATTTGATTATGTTTTGTTAATTTGATTAGTAATAACTTACTTTAAATGTTTGGTAAAATAATTTATTGAGACAATTTGAAAAACTAAGAATAGTAAAAAAAAAAAAAGAATTGTTAATTTATCGACATTAATAATAAAATGAACATTTTATTCTTATCATCCCTAATATTTATATTTCTCTTGCTTTTCATGTGTTTTTTTTTTCTTTTTGTTTATATAACAACAATAATAATATTTTTCTTTCTTTTTGATTTCACTTATTCTTGTAATCAATAATTATAAAAGTAATTTAAAGATTAAGAAATTTGCACAATATATTTAATTATACAATCAATTAAAAATAAATAATTAATTTCTCAAACACTTTTTTACAACTAACTAATATTATTAACTGGTCAAATCAACTAACTCAATTAAGTATCAATTATGAGCTAACTTAATGAAGTATAAATTATTAGGTAACCACCATTTGTCAAATACCCCAAAATATTTATGCACGACAACCCACTAACTAAATTAAGAGCTCGAAAAACATGGTGTATATTTTCTTGTAGGACCAACAGATAACAAAAGTGGATCAAAAGATCATAAACAAATGAAAAGAAAACAAGATAAAATGCTTGGTAAGTAATTACTACCCAACAAAAAGAGTCACCTTTTATTTTTTAAACCAAAGGCAAAAATTATTAATATATTATTAGAGTTGAGTTTGGTGGCAAATTAAACAATTTGATTGTTATTTCTAATATATGATGATTTGTATGGTTTCAATTCAAATTATCAATAACATACTTTGTTGGCAAATTTTACGAGTATGATGTATATGTCATTTTAATTACACTTTAATTTCATTTGACAATATTGTTTTGTTTTTTATTTTTATTTTTATTTTTCCTCTATACTAGTTTCGTTATAACAATACTAAAGTATCATTTTAATTCTACTATAGTTTTATTTGATAGTATACATTATTGCTTGATCTCTATTTTTTGTTTCATTTTTCACATACACACTAGTCTAATTATAGTAATGTTGAATATTATTTTAATTGCATTTCAGGTCATTTGACAATATATGTTATTGTATAGTTTGGGATTTAGTTTCATTTTTCACACATACTAGTTTCATTATAGTAATATTAAAATATCATTTTAATTCCTTTCAGACAAAAGTATCATTATACTACAATTTCATTTGAAAATAATATACTCCGTTTTTCAGTTTCATTTTTTACACACACTAATTTCATTATAGTAATACTAAAGTATTATTTTAATTCTACTATATTTTTATAAAATGATCATGGTACACCCAACGATATGTGGACCAATGGTCCACACTTGATACTTTGTGGACTTGTCGTCATATGATTACATAATAAGTTTTTTTTTTTTTTGTGAGAAAAATGATTACGTAATAAGTTAGTAATCTTTTTTTTTGA
Source organism: Ipomoea nil (assembly GCF_001879475.1). NCBI lineage: Eukaryota > Viridiplantae > Streptophyta > Magnoliopsida > Solanales > Convolvulaceae > Ipomoea > Ipomoea nil. The sequence continues at coordinate 623,073 of NW_017618303.1, forward strand.
AAATTACTGGCTCTATTACATTGTAGTATCTGTTCATATACTTTCTCAACCTACTGAAACACAAAGAACCAATAACGCCTCCACTGAGGCTTGAACTCATAATCTTCCAAATGGAAGTCCAACCCGGGTACTATTAGACCACATAGTCCTGATTAATAAGTTAGTAATCTAAAATTATGAAATCTTATTACCACTGTTGTTGACTTGTTGGATATTACCATTGTTGTTGACTTAGCTCGTTGGGTAATACTGTCTTTGATCATATCAATTGTGTTGATCTAGATTTGTTGGATGGTAAGATGGGTTGAAAAAATTAGCATAAAATGACATTTATAGTTAAGTTTTTTTGTGGCTTAAACCCAATACATCTAGTTAAGTTGAAAAAGATTCGTTAATTTATCCACATCAATCACACGAGTCATTAGTCAGATATGTTTAATTTGATATATTATATATTCAAAACGGATAATTAACCAATGAGAAAATAGCATTTATGACACTAGTCAAGGACTTTGTAATCCAATGACATCAAGTTACTCACTCAAGTGGAAGGTTGTGGGATCGAGTCTCAGTGGAGGCCAGGCGAAAACATCTATAATAATTATTATGTCATTGGAGAAATAAAACTTTTAAAGAATTTTAAGTAACATTTATCTCACACTTAAAAAAGTAAGTGTGTATGTCCCTCTCTCTCTCTATATATATATATATATATATATATATATATATATATATATATATATATATATTGAATCCAGTGCACCCCCTATTCAGGTGAGTTCGTGAGATTCAATCCTGAGCATTCGTTTTGTTATTTTAATGGTTTAGATTTATCAATTGTTTTAAGTAATACGCGCTGTTTTTTAACCTGCTGAGGGGTGTTTGGGTAATTTCGTATTGGCATTAATTTGTTTCCATTTACACACCGTGAATTTTCTTTCTTTCATTATTTCCTATGTATCGAGATTCCCAAATTCTTCCGATTTCCTCTCGTTCTCATCGCCTCCTCCCGTCCCTCTGTCTCTCTGAACAACCAATCTTCGAACCAATCTCTAAAGCCGTTTCCTCGATCGGATTCTCCATAGCTTGGTTTTCCATCCGATTGTCAAAGCGTCGGAAGAGGGAGGCTACCGGTGGTGTTTAAGGTATTCCTAAGTCTTTTTTTTATTCGTATTTTTGTTTCTATCATTTTTTCGAAGATTAGTTCGACGGTGGTCGGTGGCAACTAGGGTTTTCGCATTCCGACGAGGCGGGCTAGGTTTTTGGTTGGAGACAGTTTTTTTTTTTTTTAATTGTAAACAGGGTGTTGGTTTGGTAGTGGGAGAGGATGTGTGTTTGTTCTGGCGTGGGGGGTATGATGTGATTAGAGTTAACGAGATTCAGAAGTTTTTGGACATCTCTTCGGTTCAGACCTACATTATCAACAGCGCTAAAGTTGTGTTCTTGAATGAACGGCCGCAGCCCAGGCCGGGAAGGGCGTCACCAATACCTGTGAGGTCTGTGAGCAGCTTCCTTGATTCCTTCCGCTTCTGCTCTCTCGGTTGCAAGGTATTCTTATTTACTGCATTTTTTCTAACGATTTTCTTGCTTTTAATCCGGGAAAAAAATCTAAATAACCCCACATGATTGATTGGAGTATCTTGCCATCTTCAATTCTCTTCTTCTTCTTCTTCTTCTTCTTCTTTGTGTCCTCTTTCTGGTAGGCGCCGACGGATTAGTCTGGCATATTATTGGCTTATTAAAGCAGCCATGCTCCTGGGGGACCCCTCCATTCATCTTCTTTGGCTAGGCATAACTGTTGTTGTTTCAATCTTTCTGGGTTTGGGTTCTTGGTAATAATAGCAGTTTTACTTCTTTCTTCTGTTGTGATTACCTGTAGTGGCGCCTTCAATAAATTTGACCGTGAGGCTTTGGTGTCCTTCTCCCTTAACATCTCCAGTTCATCTTCTCCCTTAGATTGGCCCAATTCAAGTGAGTGCTGTGACTGGAGGGGTGGGGTGTGATGGAAATGGGAGAGTGACACGGCTATGGCTGCCATCCAGGGACCTTGTTAGAAGCATTGCTCTTGCAGTGGCAAACCTCACCGGTCTCTCCCAACTCAACCTGTCAAATAATAGGCTGTCTCGGTGCAATGTTGTTGATTATTTTTGGTCCTTTTGGTGTAGGGGTAGGAAGCTGGATGTTTTTTATTACTATTTTTGGTGTGTGCCTGCTCGGGTTTTAGTTCATTGGTATGGACGTAGCAAAGGCGTGTGAGTGTGCATTGGTAGGCTTTAGTTTGTGCTTATTGCGTGTGTCACTCTATCTATTATGAACTGCGTTTTTTAGCTTCTTCGGTCTGCTTGTGATTGGTTTAATTCTCTTTGTTTTTGGTGTTATTTTAAGTATGTTTGCATTTTTAGTGGTTATTATATATTGTAAGTATATTCATTATGCCATTTGCAGGTGATGGTGTTCCTGAGCCCGTTTGTGTAGCTGATCCGGTGGCACCTTTGCCACATCCGAAACAGTTGGAGTGGCGAAGAACCCGAACGGCGATGAATTTGCCACAACCTGAAGCAGTTGAAGTGCCCCAAGCCCCGATCACCCGGCGCCCGATGTGGGTGGGTCAATGCGTATCTCTGCCTCAGAGTGTGCTTGGTTTTGTAATGTAATACTTGGTTTTGTAATGTAGTGCAGTGTGTTATTTAAATGTTCAATATTGTACAAATTGCATATCAATGATTCACCATAGTAGGTATACTTTGATTTATGATCCATTCTTGTGTAATTTAGAATGTGTTACTTCTTTAAATTTTTCATATGTCATAGCTTATTCATAGATTATTATATCGTTTGTGCATATAGAGGGTCTGGTATGTGCACATTGATATTCAGTGTGTTATAAACATGTTTTTTGTATTAAATAATACCACGGTGTTTTTAGTCATTGGTATGTGCGTAGCAAAGGGCGTGAGTGCAGTGAAAGGATTTAGTTAAATAATACCATGGTGTTTTTAGGGTAATTGGTATGTGCGTAGCTGGCGCGTGTTAGTGTGCATTTCCGGTCTGTGCGTGTGTGTATATAGATTGTGCGTAATACGCTTTCGGTACATAAACAATGCCAATTTTCCCTAAGAGCTATACATGCGATATGCACAGACCTATATCCTCATACGCACTTTACACTGTAACTTTCATCAATACAGTGATATTAGTTGTACTCACCGTGCTTACCCTCCCACACTGTTCCAGTTCTTTAAAAAATTCGATCAAACCATAAATTCAACATTATAACATTCTACGCACATACTATTTGCTGTCTACACATCATCCCGCCATCCTATCGGTCAAACAAATAACCATGTACGCACCCACCTGAACACGAACACGCTACGCGCGTCAATGGACTAATACTTCGTCCAACAACCACACCCCCTCCCACCCCATCCGGGGAAAAAAAACCCATTCTTCAGTATATGCACAGACGTTGACATGTAAATGCACAGACCTATTTCTTCATATGCTTTTGTTTTTTGTACAGGCGATATGCACATGCCTATTTCTTCATATGCTTTTGTTTTTTGTATTTGGTGTGTGCATTGGAGTGTTATGACGTGTACAATAGACCACATGGTGCAAAGTTCCATTGCCAAAAATTTGCACAGGCCATACCATAAAAATGCACACACCAGTGTAAAAACAAAACTAAAAAATGACATGATGCTAAGTTCATTTTCCAAAAATTTGCAAATGCCAAATCATACAAATGCACACACCACCGTAAAAAAAAAAGAAAAAAAAAACCTATTAATTTTACAATATATTCTTGTAAAACAAGTCCACAAGAAATCACGCACAAAAAGGTCTGTGCATATAGTGGTTGCATATTATAAGGATTGTGGTTGTGGTTTTTTTTTTTTCACAATCTTTCACAGGCGAAATACACTCATTGTTGTCTATGCATCCTCCTGTCAACCTATCGGTTTCACAAACAGACATGTATGCAACCACCTGAACACGCACATGCTACGCACATAACAGATATTCTAGTTCGTCCACCAACCCCACCCCCCTCCACCATCCCAGGGAAAAAACCCCAATATTCAGCGTATGCACAGACGATGGCACGTAAATGCACTTACCCGTTCGTTTTTCTCCTCAAGCCTTGTTCACGCCAAGTTCACCTCATCAGCCTTTGTAGTAATTCAAAGTATTAATTTCCATCCATAAACTCCCTAATTTAATGCTACAGATTCCAATAATATTATGTCCATAAATAAATTAAAATTACAATTACTAATATATCATTTACATTGGAAAATGTCCTTAATTACTACCCTAATCTCTTATAATCTCAACCATTGATGGAAATTGAATCAATGGATATTAGGAGGCCTCATGGTCTCATCTATTAGAGGGGTGCACCGGATTCGAAGCATATATATATATATATATATATATATATATATATATATATATATATATATAACATATATATATATATATATGTGTGTGTGTGTGTGTGTACACACGCGGTGAAGCTAGCAATATAAATAAGGCCTGGCTTTTAAAAATGTACAATTTGACATTTGCATAGGTGAAAAATAAAGTTTAATTGTGTCTGTAGATTGAGTTCAGATCAAGAGTCCAAATTGAAGATATTAAAAAAAAAAAAACGCGGTGGCATTATGGTATTTTTATTTACATAAGTTGGTATTTTATTTTGTCTTCTGGTGCATATTTTCTCTTCTTGCAAAGCACAATGTTATGTCTTATAGAGCACAATGTTGTGCCTTTCAGAGCACCCTAATATACCTTCCAGTGCATATTGCTTTGCCTTACAGAGCACATTGTTGTGCCTTTCTGAGCACATTGTTGTTTCTTTCCAGCGCACATTGTTGTGCCTTCGAATTGTATATTGTTTTACCTTAGTGTACATATTGTTCATCCTTCCAGAGCACATTGTTTACCCTTTCAAAGCACATTGTTGTGCCTTGTAGTACACATTGTTGTGCCTTCCAGTATTTTGAAGTTCAAAATTTATGTGAACATAGAGTTTTATAATTGTGAACATATAAAGTTCAGTAATTATGAATATAGAACCGTGTCCACCATCCCATCAATGTAGATAATCAATTACCTAATGCTGATCAAGTTCTAATACTTAGTCAGCCTATATAATCTGCACCACATAAATTGGAAAACGTTACACGTTGCTGGGAATCAAACCCCATCCTATTACTTGAAACAAAATTTAAATGAGACTTATTTACTAGATTAATACTTGTGGATTTTTTTTATTATTATTTTACTTTTAAATTGCATGAGATCTTAGGAGGAACCCTCCTGCTGTATAGAGGACGTAGTCTAAGCTTTTGTTAGTTTCAAGTAAGAAAAAGCACATGTGGTCTCCAAATTATATTCATTGGTACCTTCTTGACTTCTTGCATGCTTGATAGATTCTTTTAACTTGATTCTCTTGATTCCTGAAGATTTACTAACATACATTTGTTTGACATTTGAGTTCATTTTTAATTTTTATTGTTTGATCTCTCATGAATCAAATATGATAAAATCGATTCTCAATGCTAAATGAAATTAAGAATTTTAAATAACCTAGTTATGAAAATAATAAGGTATTTGATGTGCTCTAAGAGAAAAGTTAAAAAAAAAAAAAAATTATAACATAAGGAATCAGTTAGATTATTTGTTTCAAATTTGATTCCTAACCGAGTGAGCTATTGAATCTTCTTGTCTTGAGCAAGTTATCAATGACAATTTAGGGGCAATTTATATCCTACACCACGGCGCGCGTTGCACTATGCGTCCAGATGCAAAACGACGTCGTTTTAATTTTTTTTTTTTTTGAAATTTTCCGCCCCAGTGATGGCAGTAGTTTTTTCTTTAAAAAAAAACCCGTTGTTCAAGAATGTACATAATGTTATACTAGAATACACATAATTGTATACATGAATGTACATAATTATATAACAAAATATACATACTCTTTTAAAAGATAATACACATAATCTAACATAATACATAATAAACATAAACTTTTAACATAATACACATCAACTATTAACATAATACACACAAATTTTCTGATTCGGATGTACATAATTGTATAAAAAGAATGTAGATAATTGTATAAAAATGTACATAACTGTATGAACAATACACATAACTGTATGAACAAATACACATAACTGTGTGAACAAATACACATAATCCCAGCAACTTCCTACCACGCCTCCCAAAACGACGTCGTTTTGGGAGGCGCGGCGCACAGTGCTATGTGCGCCGTGGTGTAGGGTATAACGATTGGATTATATCGTGCCCTGGTACACGCACAATATCTGGCTTAAAACGACATCGTATTGGATTTTATTTTTTATTTTTTGAAAATTCCTTTTCCCGTATCTGCTGTTAACTTCTATAAAAAAATTTCATGTTTCGAATGTATATAATTGTATAAAAGAATGTATATAATTATTTTTTTACAAAAAGAATGTATATAATTGTACAATAGAATGTACATAAACTCCTAACTTAATAGACATAAACTTTTTTGAAAGAATAATACACATAATCTAGCATAATACATAATAAACACATAAACTCTTAACATAATACATAAACTCTTAATTCTTAAAAAAAAAAAAAATCCTTTGTTTCGAATGGTACATAATTGTATAATAGAATGTACATAATTGTATAATAGAATGTATATAATTATAATTATATAATAGAATACACATAAACTTCGTCGCGTCAACTCCCCACACAACTTAACAAAACGACGTCGTTTTGGGCGGGGCGAGACGTATAATGCATTGTGTGTCCTAGTGCACGATATAACAATTGCACAAATGGGGCAAATTATTGTGTGGATCGTGATGTGTGGACCACGGTCTAAAATATCGTCGTGAATATTATAAGTGAAAATAATGTACATTATGTTAGAATAATGTAAATTACGTGTTAGAATAATGTACATTATGTGTTAAAAATAATGTACATTATGTGTTAAAATAATATACATTACGTGTTAGAATAATGAAACATCTGAGGTAATATAATGTACATTATGTTTTAAAAATAATGTACATTATGCTTTAGAATAATGTGCATTATATTTTAGAATAATGTACATTATGAGTTATAAAAATGTATGTTGCAGCTGGACGCGCGAAAAAATAAAATTAAACAAAACGACGTTGTTTTTGGACCGTGGTCCACCACGGTCCACACAATAACTATTGCACAAATGGATAACCGACGCGCTAATAAATTGCCAATTGTCTACAGTAGTGTAGTTCGCCAAATTTTACTGTGGATCATGGTCTATATAGCAGCTTGAACCATAAAGTATGTATCATTCTAATTAAACTTCAGATGGGATGAATCCGGGCTTTTATCAGCACTTCTGGGATGTGGGGGGGGGGGGGGGGGGGTGTCTACTTTTGTTATTGACTGTCTGAATTCCCGTAGTTTCCCCCAGGTTTGTATGATACTGATGTTGTGTTGATCCCCAAAAAGAATTCCCCTGAGCATGTAACGGATTTGTGGCCTATAGCCCATGTGTAACGTGGTTTATAAAGTCATGGCTAAGGTAATTTGCTAACAGAATGAAACCGTTGATGGAAACTATTGTGTCAGATTGCCAAAGCGCTTTTATTCCTGATAGGCTTATCATGGATAATATATTGATAGTTGCAGAGGTTGGCCACTATTTGAACAGGAAGTAGTGTGGGGCGGTAGGTTGAGGTGCTCTAAAATTGGATATGTCCAAGGCTTATGATTGTATGGAGTGGTCCTTTCCTCGCAGGATGCTTTTGGCCATAGGTTTCGACTGTATGTGGGTGGATCTAATCATGCATTGTGTGACCACGGTTGCTTACAGTTTCCTAATTAATGGCTCGCACACCAGTCTTGTGATCCTACTCGGGACTACGTCAGGGTGTTCCTTCGTCCCCGTATATGTTTATTATTTGTGCAGAAGGGTTATCATTACCTTTACAGTAGGCACAGAATAATGGTCTTATCCACGGTTGCAGGGTGGCAAGAGGTGCCCCCCCCCCCCCCCCTCCTATTTCTCACTTATTTTTTGCTGATGATAGTCTCCTTTTCTTTAAAGCCAATTTACAGGAAGCAGGGGAGGTCAAACGTTGTTTATCTACTTATGAGATGCTATCTGGCCAAAGGGTCAATTATCATAAGTCCAGCATTTGTTTTAGCAAGAATACTCGGGAAGAGGATAGGGAGGATGTTGCGCAGGCTCTAGGGGTGGTTAGGGCTCCTAACTTTGGAAAGTATTTGGGCTTTCCCTCCTTTTTGGGAAGGAAGAAGAAGGCTGTTTTTGCTTATATTGAGGACAAGATAAGGCAAAGAATTGGTTCGTGGAATAAAAATCTCATATCGCAGGCTGGTAAGGAAATTATATTGAAAAGTGTAGCTCAATCTATGTCTACCTTCTCAATAAGTATTTTTTTGCTTCCTGTGTTTGTTTGCACTTCTATTGTGCGTACTATGAATCGTTATTGGTGGGGTTCTGGAAATGATTGTGGTATACATTGGAAAGCTTGTGACAGGTTATGTATGCCTAAAAAGTTTGGAGGGCTGGGTTTTAAGGACCCGCGTGCATTTAATTTGGCTATGTTAGGGAAGCTGGCGCTTCCTTACCAAACCTGACTCATTGGTAGCACGGGTGTATAAAGCTAGGTATTTTCCTAAATGATCATTCTTTGAAGCATGTTTAGGAAATAATCCTAGTTTCTGTTGGCGCAGTATTATGGCTGCCCATGGCCTAGCTTGCAGTGGTGTAAGGCGCAGGATTGGGAACGGGAATTCGACTCTCAATTGGGGGCATCCCTGGCTTCTCGATGGCGAGAACCCTATGATTCATACTAAGATGCCTCCTCAACTGGCTGCCTCGTGTGTGGTTGGTTTGATTGATCAGGTTACAGGTACTTGGGATCACTCTATTTTGACTTATATTTTGAAGATGACGATGTGAATCGTATCTCGAAAATTCCTATTTCACCGGAGTATGAGGATTCTTGGTACTGGTATGAGGATCCCAAGGGTTGCTACTCTGTTAAGAATGGCTACAAAACCGTTGTTGGAAATTTTTGTTGTAATGTGGGCTCTTTTGATAATTGGTCTACATTATGGACACTAAAAATCCCCCCAAAATGAAAGACCGTTTTGTGGAGAGCTTTAAGTGATATCCTCCCAACCACAAACAACTTGCTTTTAAAGAGAGTGGAGGTGGATCTTATCTATTTGTTCCATGTGTAGAATTGATCATGAGGATACCATGCATGCCTTGGTGACGTGTGGCTTTGCTAGTTCCATTTGGACAAAATCCAACCTTCCAATTCCCAACCCCACAACAAATGTTTTTCATACTTGGTTTGGAATGGTCTTGAATACTCTAACCAAATGATATTCGTAGCTGCAATTTTGTAAAACATTTGGAGCCCGCAACAGTGCGGTTTGGGACTGCTTACTGCCAACACCGAAGAAACTCATTGCGGCGTCCGTTGTTACTGTTCACACATGGCAAGATACCCAGCTGCATGCCGCTGCCCAGCCCATCACGGTCTAGCAGACTGCACAGCATGCTACTACAGCTGTTCGGCGGTGCTGGTTCGATGTGGGCTTTTGACTGTCTACGAACCGTGCCACGGCAGGCTATATGCTTCTCGACAACGACGGCTCCTTTATTGCGGTGTTCAATAGCCCCCTCCCAGTTTGTTTCTCCCCCTTGATGGGTGAGGCCCTTGCATGCAAGGAGGCGTTATCCTTGCTAAGAGGCCGTGGCGAACAGGCGATCGAGCTCCACACAGATTACTCATTGCTGCAGCATTATTTAGCCGCGCCTACAGGTTCCATCCGTTCCTACACCGGCTATGTTATTGACGACTGCAGATCCATTATTCCATAGTTTGCGCATTGCTTAGTTAAATTTGTTCCTAGATCAGCTAATTTAATAGTTCATACTCATGCTTCTTTAGCTTCAGCTCAGTCTTCTGCATTGTACTGGGATTCTATCCCGCCAGACGCTATTGTTGGTTTTCTCTAATATATGCCCCAGTTGGTTGCTTTCGAAAAAAAAAAAAAAAAACTTCAGTTTTATTTTACAATATTGCTTTGTTTTTCAGTTTCATTTTTCACACACACTAATTTCATTATAGCAATACCAAAGTATTATTTTAATTCTAGTACAGTTTCATTTAACAATATACATTATTGCATGAGCGTTATTTTTTAGTTTCATTTTTCATACACTAGTTTAATTATAGCAATGTTGAAGTATTATTTTAATTTTACTTCATGTTCATTTGACAATATATGTTATTGTATTACTATGGACTTTAGTTTCATTTTCCACATACACTAGTTTCATTATAACATCAAAGTAATATTTTAGTTATACTACAATTTCATTTGAGAATATACGTTATTGATTGAGCTCTGTTTTTCAGTTTCATTATCCACACACAGTAATTTCATTATGGTAATATTAAAATATTATTTCAATTATACTACAGTTTCATTCGACACTCGCCGTCCATTGTATAACAGTTGTGTTTAGTTGGTATTGAGATGATAAATTATGATTGAGAGACCTGATAGCCGCATGAGCGACTTATACTAGTTTACCACCTTGAGGTCTTATGCCGGATAGGGTCACAATGTATTATTCAAACATTACAAACTTTTGAATAGTTTGTATAGGTTTTGCGTAAATCAAAATAAATTATTTTCACCATTTAGTAGAAATTTATGTTTGTACTTCAATCAAGCCATCTAGGTGGATTTTTTTTTTGAACATAAACTGGCAAACTTCATTAAAACCGTAATAAATCGGAAATACAACTCGTGGGATCTGGATCCACACCTCCGAGCCAGCTAAAGAACCAGTCGCCCGAGCGAGTTCGTGAGCTACGCGATTCGCTAATCTCCTGACATGGGCTATACATACATTCCCTATGTCACTAGCAATCACCCGACATTGCTTCACAATCAGACCAACATAAGAAAAATCAACAGACTGGGAATTAAAAGCGTTACAGAAATTTAAACAATCATATTCTAGGATTATATTATTCAGTCTTTGTTCCTTCAACCAAGTCAGTGCTTCTTTAGCCGTAAGAGCTTCGGCCACATATGGATCATGCTCATCGACCAGAAGCCCCCTCTTTGCCGCCACAAAACAACCCAGGTGGTCGCGGACAACCAGGCCAAAGCTAGCCCCACTCTCAGCAATGGCTGCGTCTACATTGCACTTCAACGAACCTGCTGGCGGTGATGTCCATTGCTCATGGGTCCTGGTCCTCTCCATTACGCTCCTCGCCTGAAGTAAGCCGCACTCCAAGCAACACGAAGCTGATTCATCATGTGTTGCGACATGGTAATAGATGGAACCGTATTATGCCATACTGCGTCATTACTTGCGCGCCATATTGTCCATAAAACTGAGGCCATTTTCACTGCATCATCAGCCCCTTGAGTGCCCAGAATGTGGTCCATGAATGCGAACCCCTGCCCTGTAGCACATTATCGGTCTCCCATAGCTGCTTCGCAAAGTCGCACTCACAGAAGAGATGCGCCATTGATTCCGTAGCATAGCCACAGATTGGGCAACCTCCTCCAATCCACACCCTTTTCAGTCGCAAATTGTCCCGTACCGGTAGCACGTCACGAGCACATCGCCACAGAAAATTTCTCACTTGGGTGGAGTCTGTGCTGCCCATAATGTTTTCCATGCATGAAACGCAACATCCACTGTTGGTTGCACCCTCTCGCGAGCGAGGAGGCGGTAACCGTTCTGCACCGTGTACTTACCTCGCAAATCACCTGGCCATCTCCAGCAGTCTTTGAGGTGAGTACTCACTGGGGTGGCAAGGATCCTGGGGATGTCATCAGAGTGAAAAATATCCCGCAATATGTCACCATCCCACCGCCCATGCTCGTCAAGTAGTCCAATAACCGTCGCATGTCGCAATTCTTCCACACACAGCGTGATTAGAGGTTTGTTTGAAGCATCCGCGAGCCAGTTCCACCCCCAAATTCTCGTTTCCGTTCCATCACCAATTCGTCTGGCTAAGCCTTGCTCTAAAACAGCCCTCCGGCCATTATACTCCGCCAAATAAAGCTGGGGTTCCCTCCTACCTGGGCCTCCATGAAATCCACGGTAGCAAAATATTTAGCCTTCAAGATACGGCTTACCAACGAGTCAGGTTGAGTTAGCAAGCGCCACCCCTGTTTGGCCAATAAAAGCAATGTTAAACTCATGCAGTTTCTTGAAACCTAACCCTCCCGTCGATTTTGGTTTGCACAACCTGTCCCAGGATAACCAATGTATCCCGCAACTCCCATTACCACCACCCCCCCCCCCACCAATAACGGTTGAACATCTTTTCCAGCGTGTCACAAACCCGCAAAGGCAACACAAAGATTGACATAGTAAAAATCGGAAGAGATTGTGCTATGCTTTTCAGAAGTACCTTCTTGCCTGCTCGGGACAGAAACATATGCTGCCACAACCCGATACGTGCCCGGATATTCTCTTCAATATATTTGAACACAGCCGTTTTGTTTCGCCCGAGGGCCGATGGCAGACCTAGGTAACGACCCAAGTCCGGAGCCTCTTGAACACCCACAATCCCCGTAACTAGGTCCCGAGTGGGGCCTGGTGTGTTGTGACTATAAACAGCATTGGACTTATCAAAATTGATAAGTTGCCCCGATGCCAAGCTGTAAAGATCTAAGCATTGTTTGATATTCACCGCTTCTCGTTGGTTGGCCCTGAAAAAGAGTAAACTATCGTCAGCGAAGAACAGGTGAGAGATGGCCGTGCACCCCGGGCCACCCTCACCCCATGTATGTCACCCCAGGCCTCTGCTTGTTGCAGGAGAATCGATAGCCCTTCAGCACAAAGGATAAAGAGGTAAGGCGACAAAGGGTCGCCTTGCCTGATTCCCCGGGTAGGACGAACATGTCCCGCAGCCACACCGTTAACCAAAATGGAATAATTAACGGTGGTGACACAGAGCATTACAAGAGCAATCCAATTGCTATCAAACCCGAGGGCCCTCAGCATACCCTCCAGATAGGGTCATTCCATCCTATTGTACGCTTTAGCCATGTCTAGCTTCAGCGCAGTCCACCCTACATTTCCTCCCGTTTTCCTGCTTAGGAAGTGCCCGATCTCACCGGCTATAATAATATTATCGTTAGGAGCCGATCAGGCACAAAAGGCACTCTGAGATTGAGATACAACTTGATCCAAGCAAACCTTCAATCGGTTAACAATCATTTTAGCCAACACTTTGTACACAACGTTACAAAGGGCTATAGGCCGCAGGTCCGCAACTCGAATTGGTGTAGCCTTCTTTGGAATCAAAACAATGTTAGCATCGTTTAGACCCAGGGGAAAGGTTCTGGTTTTTACACACTTGAGTAGGAACATGGACATGTCATGTCCCAGCACTGGCCAAAAATGTTGGAAGAAGGCCGGCGACATGCCATCTGGCCCGGGCGCCTTGTCAGGGGCCATGCCAAACAGTGCCCCTTTCACTTCCATAATTGTGAAAGGCTGCGACAAAGATATTTTCATCTCGTCCGTGACCCTTTCCTGGACATGGTGAAAGAGGTCGGCATTACTAGCACCGGAGCAAAAGATAGCTTCTTAGTACCTGAGGATTTCCGTGTTCATAGCCACACCTTCCTGCCAATCGCCCTCCGGATCTTTTAGCCGTGATAGAAGATTGCGTTTGCGCCTAGCCGTTGCAGATTTATGGAAATATTTAGTGTTTGCGTCGCCGTGTTTAAGCCACAACTGCTCTCGATCTTTGTTTCCAGAAGATTTCCTCCGCAATAAGCAAAGCCTCCAATTCACCCTCCGCATTCATGAAATGTTCCACGCCCTGTACACTATGATCCTCCTTTAAACGAGCCAAGGTTCGGCGCAAAATTTGGATGCGGTTGCCAAATCGCCGATGATGTTCTCCTCCCCACCTCCATAGTCGCTCGCCACACATGGCAAGACGCTCCTGGCTCCTGGAAGTCTAAGCCCGCGGATAAGCGCCAGGCTTCAACAACCTTGGCACATCCCTCCTCCAAGAGCCAAGCGGTTTCAAATTTAAAAGAACCAGAATGTGCTCTGGCAGCCCCCGGGTCAAAGCTTACCGACAGCGCACAATGATCCGAGAACACAGTGTATATATTTTGAACCACCACCGTCATGAAGCTCCAACCACTCCGTCGTGGCAACCGCCCTGTCCAGTCGCTCTTCCATCCACGACTCGGTACCTCGACTCTTCTCCCATGTGTACCTACCGCCTTCCATACCCAAATCAACAAGCTGACAGTCACCTAAAGCATCATTAAGCCCTTCAATAAGCGAGGTCGGATGGGAATGTGATCCTCTCTTCTCGGAAAGACATGCGATGTCGTTGAAATCGCCCACGACGACCCACGGCAGGGATGACCTGTCCTTTAGTTGCCGTAACAAGTCCCACGTAATATGACGTCGGACCGATCCGACTCACCATAGAAGCCAGTGAGCCTCCAAGCCGGGCGATCGAGCAGAGTTATCTCCATATCAATGTGGTTGGTTGAGTAACTCATGGGCGATGCCGTATCCGCACTCCTCCAGAAGAAAGCAAGACCCCACCTAAACCCGTATGCTCCACACCAATCTTACAATCAAAACCCATCTTCACACGTGCCTCCTCCACCTGTACATCAGTAGCCTTCGTTTCCATCAAGAAAACGAACATGGGTCGCTTTTTGGACATGATGCCAATAGTTCGCGAACTGTCCGGGTGCCACCCATTCCCCGGCAGTTCCAGCTCAAGAAACTCATTTGTCCTGGCGAGCCTGGTCCGCCAAACCCGCCTGCTCATGATTTCTTGGTGTGTCGGTCATTTGCACATCACTACCTGTTGTAGTGTCCTCTTCTTCGCCCCTTCTACGCTTCAGGTCTCCTTGCAACCCCCCTACTCCTCCGCATCCACCAGTACCGTCGGCGGTGGCCCTGCCGAGGGAAGAGTAGCCACAGCCGATGACATAGACGTAGCCGGTAGGAGCCACTTTGCACCTACTGGCTTTACCTGCCTTCTTAGACCGGCTCACAGCCACGCACCAAACGGGAACGCCTCCGGTAGAATCCCTTCTTCGTACACCGTTTTACAGAACTTATCTGAATGGCCCAGTATCCCGCAGCAGTAGCAAAAGGTACTCAAACGCTCGTATTTGAACATGATCCATTGCACGGATCCATCTCGCCTTGTAAGTTTCATCCGCGCTTGAGAGGGATGTTATGTTCATCTTCACCCTGATCCGGTAATAGCTCTTCCATGTCCCACCAAAGTTAAACGGATCTGCCGTGATGAACTCTCCAACATGATCCCTATCTTGGCTATGAAATCTTGGGAGGCAAACATGGTCGGCAGACCGTGAATCTGGACCCAAAACGGGATAGACGCCAATTCGACATCCTCTGGCCTAACGCCCATCGGAACTTGATCGCAAATCAGAAGGTTATTCTCGAAGGACCACGGTCCGTCGTCGAGAACCCGCTGGAGATCCTTCGGTGGGGAAATTAGAACAGGAAGAGGTCATCGGCTAGCGAAACCGCATACATTCCCATGACTGGACGCCACACAGACGCTAGAACCTGCTGCATATGCTCAAAGTGTACCTGTTGATCCGTGAGAAGTCTCCCAACCAGGTTATGATGAATCGTGATATCCGGGATCGGTTGCAAATCAGGTGCCTCCAGACCGCCAGATTCTTCTTCGGCTAGGGATAGATCAGCACATTGCTTCTCGATTTGATGAATATCCATTTTAACGTAATGTATCGGAATCAATAAGAACAAAAGAATCGTAGAACAAGACAACACAACTGCGATATCCATCTGACAAACCAGCTATAAAAAGAACCCTAGAATACTAGGGAGATCACCCTC
>NW_017618305.1:7500-12972 GCF_001879475.1 Ipomoea nil
CGCCAACGACGTTTTTTTGCATGTCCGTCTCCCTCAGTGCCCCGCGTCGATAGTTACGAAAGGTAACTACCGAATTTCCATCTCGCCGTACGCATTGGTTGTGAGTCCGTCGCGCCATCGGGTGGAGGAAGACCTCGAGGAGTGAAAGTCCTCGATCAATACAACACCATACCTCTTGCGAGGTGGGTCAGCCCCCAAGTCCGACGCTAAGACAACGCCCGTTGCGCTTGGGCAGATTCGTAGCGAGCGCACAATCATCCTTTAACGGACAGCTTACTAGACGGGTGGACACTGGTGTCGGTAACTTACAAGCCTACTGACGGTATATTGCAGATTCACGGTTGTTTTTTTGCCCAACTTGTTCCACGGCCGTTTTTTTGCATGTCCGTCTCGGTCAGATCCGGACGTGTCGTCGAACGAGTGCTGTGGAGGAAGCCCTCGAGGAATGAAAGGCCTCGAGCAATACAATATTTCTATCCTCTTGCGAGGTCGGTCAACCCCCACGCCCGACGACACGTACGCTGCACTGCGCTACGCTGGGCGGGTTCATTGCGAACGCCCGCCCTCCGCCCCTACGGCGCACCGTAATTCGTTAACGAACAGCTTACTAGACGATTGGACACGTGCCTCGGCAACTCACAACCTACTGACGGTATATTGCAGATTCACGTTTGCTCGATTGACCGAATTCACGTGCCAATGATGTTTTTTTGCATGTCCGTCTCCGTCCGGTGCGCCGCCCCGCCTTGCGACTCCGATGGGTCTATGCCGGTCCCCAATAATACGTACGAGCGGCGGGAACACTCGTACGAGGCCTACGGGACGAGGGGGGCCCGTCCCAACACGTTCCGAAAAAAGTCGACCGGCACCTCAACTACCATACCCCCCCTATAGTAGTTAAAAAAAAAAAAACCCCAGTGACAGCAGTAGACACGGTTTGTCCCGTAAATCACACGGTCATTTCGGGTGGTTCCGTGCATTTTTTTTCAAATGTTATTGCATGGTCCTTTAGTTTAGAGCATTTTAACAATGCTTGGTAAATTTCAAAGCGTTTGGATGATTATTTCATTGAAAACGACGATGTCCAAATTTATGCCCAGCTGTCCGCAAAGTTCCTTGTCTGACTTAGCCAAGTACTTGGGATTGTTGGGAATGTGAGAGGAATATATGGCATATCGTTTGCCTCACTAATTAAATAGTACAATAAGCTCTAAAACAAATGTATATGCCATTTTGGCACGAGAACGACGTAAAACGACATAGGCCAAGGCATAACACAGAACCGTCGTAAAAGTACTGGGGTGGCAGGCGGGTAAACCTCTGTTGCGTGATATTTTCCGCATCCGTCCGCAACTGTGCGCAATTTGGGCGCCCTCGTTCCGCATAAGTCCGCAACCTCGGCACCCTCGTTCCGCATAAGTCCGCAACCTCGGCACCCCCGTTCCGCATAAGTCCGCAACTTGGGCACCCTCGTACCGCAACTTTCCGCAACCTCGGCACCCTCGTACCGCAACTTTCCGCAACCTCGGCACCCTCGTACCGCAACTTTCCGCAACCTCAGCACACCCGTACCGCAACTTTCCGCAACCTCGGCACACCCGTTCCGCATAAGTCCGCAACCTCGGCACCCCCGTACCGCAATTTTCCGCAACTTGGGCACTCTCGTACCGCATAAGTCCGCAACTTGGGCACCCTCGTACCGCAACTTTCCGCAACCTCGGCACCCCCGTACCGCAATTTTCCGCAACCTCGGCCCACCCGTACCGCAACTTTCCGCAACCTCGGCCCACCCGTACCGCAACTTTCCGCAACCTCGGCACCCCCGTACCGCAATTTTCCGCAACGTCGGCCCACCCGTACCGCAATTTTCCGCAACGTCGGCCCACCCGTACCGCAACTTTCCGCAACCTCGGCACCCCCGTACCGCAACTTTCCGCAACCTCGGCACCCCCGTACCGCAACTTTCCGCAACCTCGGCCCACCCGTACCGCAACTTTCCGCAACCTCGGCACACCCGTACCGCAACTTTCCGCAACCTCGGCACACCCGTACCGCAACTTTCCGCAACCTCGGCACACCCGTACCGCAACTTTCCGCAACCTCGCACCCTCCGCCCCCCCGCACCCTCGTACCGCATAAGTCCGCAACCTCGGCACCCTCGTACCGCATAAGTCCGCAACCTCGGCACCCTCGTACCGCATAAGTCCGCAACCTCGGCACCCTCGTACCGCATAAGTCCGCAACCTCGGCACCCTCGTACCGCATAAGTCCGCAACCTTCGGCACCCTCGTACCGCAACTTTCCGCAACTTGGGCACCCTCGTACCGCAACTTTCCGCAACTTGGGCACTCTCGTACCGCAACTTTCCGCAACTTGGGCACTCTCGTACCGCAACTTTCCGCAACTTGGGCACCCTCGTACCGCAACTTTCCGCAACTTGGGCACCCTCGTACCGCAACTTTCCGCAACTTGGGCACTCTCGTACCGCAACTTTCCGCAACTTGGGCACCCTCGTACCGCAACTTTCCGCAACTTGGGCACCCTCGTACCTGCAACTTTCCGCAACTTGGGCACCCTCGTACCGCATAATTCCGCAACCTCGGCACCCTCGTTCCGCATAAGTCCGCAACCTCGGCACCCTCGTACCGCATAATTCCGCAACCTCGGCACCCTCGTACCGCATGAGTCCGCAACTTAGGCACCAACGTTGCGCATGAGTCCGCAACTTAGGCACCAACGTTGCGCATGAGTCCGCAACTTAGGCACCAACGTTGCGCATGAGTCCGCAACTTAGGCACCCTCGTTCCGCATGAGTCCGCAACTTAGGCACCCTCGTACCCCATAAGTCCGCAACTTGGGCACACTCGTTCCGCATGAGCCCGCAACGTAGGCACACTCGTTCCGCACAAGTCCGGCACTTAGGCACACTCGTTCCGCATGAGTCCGCAACTTAGGCACGCTCGTTCCGCATAAGTCCGCAACGTAGGCACACTCGTTCCGCATATGCCCGCAACGTAGGCACACTCGTTCCGCATATGCCCGCAACGTAGGCACACTCGTTCCGCATATGCCCGCAACCGTAGGCACACTCGTTCCGCATAAGTCCGCAACCTCGGCACCCTCGTACCGCATAAGTCCGCAACCTCGGCACCCTCGTACCGCATAATTCCGCAACCTCGGCACCCTCGTACCGCATGAGTCCGCAACTTAGGCACCAACGTTGCGCATAAGCCCGCAACTTAGGCACCCTCGTTCCGCATAAGTCCGCAACTTAGGCACCCTCGTACCCCATAAGTCCGCAACTTGGGCACACTCGTTCCGCATGAGCCCGCAACGTAGGCACACTCGTTCCGCACAAGTCCGGCACTTAGGCACACTCGTTCCGCATGAGTCCGCAACTTAGGCACGCTCGTACCCCATAAGTCCGCAACTTGGGCACACTCGTTCCGCATGAGCCCGCAACGTAGGCACACTCGTTCCGCACAAGTCCGGCACTTAGGCACACTCGTTCCGCATGAGTCCGCAACTTAGGCACACTCGTTCCGCATATGCCCGCAACGTAGGCACACTCGTTCCGCATGAGTCCGCAACGTAGGCACGCTACTTCGGCACACTCGTTCCGCACAAGTCCGCAACTTCGGCACACTCGTTCCGCAACTGTCCGCTACTTAGGCACACTCGTTCCGCAACTGTCCGCAACTTAGGCGCACTCGTTCCGCATGAGTCCGCAACTTAGGCACACTCGTTCCGCATATGCCCGCAACGTAGGCACACTCGTTCCGCATATGCCCGCAACGTAGGCACGCTCGTTCCGCACAAGTCCGCAACTTAGGCACGCTCGTTCCGCACAAGTCCGCAACTTAGGCACGCTCGTTCCGCACAAGTCCGATACTTAGGCACACTCGTTCCGCACAAGTCCGCTACTTAGGCACACTCGTTCCGCATGAGTCCGCAACTTAGGCACACTCGTTCCGCATGAGTCCGCAACTTAGGCACACTCGTTCCGCATATGCCCGCAACGTAGGCACACTCGTTCCGCACAAGTCCGGCACTTAGGCACGCTCGTTCCGCACAAGTCCGGCACTTAGGCACACTCGTTCCGCATGAGTCCGCAACTTAGGCACGCTCGTTCCGCATATGCCCGCAACGTAGGCACACTCGTTCCGCATAAGTCCGCAACGTAGGCACACTCGTTCCGCACAAAGTCCGCAAAGCCCGCAACGTAGGCACCATCGTTCCGCATGAGTCCGCAACTTAGGCACCATCCGTTCCGCAACAGTCCGCACTTAGGCACCATCGTTCCGCATGAGTCCGCAACTTAGGCACTAACGTTGCGCATAAGTCAGCAACTTAGGCACACTCGTTCCCCATAAGCCCGCAACGTAGGCACCATCGTTCCGCACAAGTCCGCAACTTAGGCACGCTCGTTCCGCACAAGTCCGCAACTTAGGCACGCTCGTTCCGCACAAGTCCGCTACTTAGGCACACTCGTTCCGCATAAGTCCGCAACGTAGGCACACTCGTTCCGCACAAGTCCGCAACTTAGGCACACTCGTTCCGCATAAGTCCGCAACTTAGGCACACTCGTTCCGCATATGCCCGCAACGTAGGCACCATCGTTCCGCATAAGTCCGCAACGTAGGCACACTCGTTCCGCACAAGTCCGCAAAGCCCGCAACGTAGGCACCATCGTTCCGCATGAGTCCGCAACTTAGGCACCACCCGTTCCGCAACAGTCCGCACTTAGGCACCATCGTTCCGCATAAGTCCGCAACTTGGGCACACTCGTTCCGCATGAGTCCGCAATGTAGGCACCATCCGTTCCGCAACAGTCCGCACTTAGGCACCATCGTTCCGCATGAGTCCGCAACTTAGGCACTAACGTTGCGCATAAGTCAGCAACTTATGCACCGCCGTCCGCACTTAGCCACTTAGTACGGAACTCTGTCCGCACTTAGGTACCAGCGTGCCACATCCGTCCGCAACGTAGGCACCAACGAAGTTCGAGTGAAACGTGGCTAAGTCCTTGGCCACTAAACACTTGTACACAGAACTTGAAACTTGTGAATACTTTGACACTTAGCCATTTTTTCAAGCCTTTGTTTCTTGATTGAGCGCTTAACCACTTAGACATCCTAACCATTCTTGGAATTGTAACCTCTCGCGTAATAGTGTGGATTGAATTGGATTTCATAGGGAGTGATGAAAGGCGGGTTGGATAGGGGTGGGAGGGACGAATCGGAGCGACAAAGGCTGAATCTCAGAGGATCGTGGCAGCAAGGCCACTCTACCCCTTACAATACCCCGTCGCGTATTTAAGTCGTCTGCAAAGGATTCAGCTCGCCGCTCGATCGGAATTGTAATTCAAGGCGGCCACCGTGACCCTTCCGCCACGACGGCTTAGCCAACGACACGTGCCCTTGGGGGCCAAATGGCCCTACTACTGCGGGTCGGCAAACGGCGACGAGCGCA
>NW_017618306.1:0-3328 GCF_001879475.1 Ipomoea nil
CGGTACGGGGGTGCCGAGGTTGCGGAAAGTTGCGGTACGGGGGCCGAGGGTTGCGGAAAATTGCGGTACGGGTGGGCCGACGTTGCGGAAAATTGCGGTACGGGGGTGCCGAGGTTGCGGAAAGTTGCGGTACGGGTGGCCGAGGTTGCGGAAGTTGCGGACGGGTGGGCCGAGGTTGCGGAAAATTGCGGTACGGGGGTGCCGAGGTTGGAAAGTTGCGGTACGGGGTGCCCAGTTGCGGAAAGTTGCGGTACGAGGGTGCCCAAGTTGCGGAAATTGCGGTACGTGCGAGGTTGCGGATGCGGAACGGGTGTGCCGAGGTTGCGGAAAGTTGCGGTACGGGTGTGCCGTAGAAGGTTGCGGAAAGTTGCGGTACGTGCCGAGTTGCGGAAAGTTGCGGTACGAGGGTGCCCAAGTTGCGGACTTATGCGGAACGGGGGTGCCGAGGTTGCGGACTTATGCGGAACGAGGGTGCCGAGGTTGCGGACTTATGCGGAACGAGGGCGCCCAAATTGCGCACAGTTGCGGACGGATGCGGAAAATATCACGCAACAGAGGTTTACCCGCCTGCCACCCCAGTACTTTTACGACGGTTCTGTGTTATGCCTTGGCCTATGTCGTTTTACGTCGTTCTCGTGCCAAAATGGCATATACATTTGTTTTAGAGCTTATTGTACTATTTAATTAGTGAGGCAAACGATATGCCATATATTCCTCTCACACATTCCAACAATCCCAAGTACTTGGCTAAGTCAGACAAGGAACTTTGCGGACAGCTGGCATAATTTGGACATCGTCGTTTTCAATGAAATAATCATCCAAACGCTTTGAAATTTACCAAGCATTGTTAAAATGCTCTAAACTAAAGGACCATGCAATAACATTTGAAAAAAAATGCACGGAACCACCCGAAATGACCGTGTGATTTACGGGACAAACCGTGTCTACTGCTGTCACTGGGGTTTTTTTTTTTTTAACTACTATAGGGGGGTATGGTAGTTGAGGTGCCGGTCGACTTTTTTCGGAACGTGTTGGGACGGCCCCCCTCGTCCCGTAGGCCTCGTACGAGTGTTCCCGCCGCTCGTACGTATTATTGGGGACCGGCATAGACCCATCGGAGTCGCAAGGCGGGGCGCGCACCGGACGGAGACGGACATGCAAAAAACATCATTGGCACGTGAATTCGGTCAATCGAGCAAACGTGAATCTGCAATATACCGTCAGTAGGTTGTGAGTTGCCGAGGCACGTGTCCAATCGTCTAGTAAGCTGTTCGTTAACGAATTACGGTGCGCCGTAGGGGCGGAGGCGGCGTTCGCAATGAACCCGCCCAGCGTAGCGCAGTGCAGCGTACGTGTCGTCGGCGTGGGGGTTGACCGACCTCGCAAGAGGATAGAAATATTGTATTGCTCGAGGCCTTTCATTCCTCGAGGGCTTCCTCCACAGCACTCGTTCGACGACACGTCCGGATCTGACCGAGACGGACATGCAAAAAAACGGCCGTGGAACAAGTTGGGCAAAAAAAACAACCGTGAATCTGCAATATACCGTCAGTAGGCTTGTAAGTTACCGACACCAGTGTCCACCCGTCTAGTAAGCTGTCCGTTAAAGGATGATTGTGCGCTCGCTACGAATCTGCCCAAGCGCAACGGGCGTTGTCTTAGCGTCGGACTTGGGGGCTGACCCACCTCGCAAGAGGTATGGTGTTGTATTGATCGAGGACTTTCACTCCTCGAGGTCTTCCTCCACCCGATGGCGCGACGGACTCACAACCAATGCGTACGGCGAGATGGAAATTCGGTAGTTACCTTTCGTAACTATCGACGCGGGGCACTGAGGGAGACGGACATGCAAAAAAACGTCGTTGGCGGCGGGGTTGTCGGTCAATCGAGCAACCGTGAATCTGCAACATACCGTAGTAGTTGTGAGTTACCGAGACCCCGTTTCCAACCGTCTAGTAAGCTGTTCGTTAGAGGATGATTGTGCTCCGACGGACGTGGGGCTGACCCACCGCAAGAGGTATGGTATTGCATTGATCGAGGATTCCACTCCTCGAGGGCTTCCTCCACCTCACCCGATGGCGAGACGGACTCACAACCAATGTGAGCGGCGAGATGGGAATTCAAGGGTTACCTTTCGTACCTATCGACGCGGGGCGTTCCTGCCGTGACGGCCAGCATCGGTGGGGACTCGTGCACGGATTCGTCCGGGCCGGGTTCCTATCGATCCTCGGCTAAGCGATTGGGCGTTTTTTTGCGACGCGAGACGGTGCGTGAGTGGTTATCGCGTGTGCGGTCAGGTTGGATCCCTGCTCGAGCAGCGACGTCCTGCAAGCACGCCTCTTCATACAAGACGACACAAGGCGCAAGGCCTTGGTCGCACGACGGTTTCCTGTGTTGCATACCTCGCACGGCACTGACGGCTTAACGTATTTGCATTTCGTTGCGCGCTCGTCTTCGCAACACGCGTGGATTTTGCGCGGGACGAACGGAAGGCATCGCCCACGTTCCACGGTCGTCGCGAATCGTCGCGGCGGCCTTGGCACCGAGGGCGACTGTCGAGCTCTCGGATTCGGTCCACCTTGAGGGCAAGGGGCGTCGAGCTCCAATCTGCCCGTCCGACGCGTTTTGTACGACTCAAACTGTCGCCTCGAGCTAGCCAGCGGTCGTTCTCGTCGCCAATCCCTCGTTCCTAGGAGCGAGCGGGAGACGGGGGCGTACCGTCGGTCTCGTGCGGCAGCGACGTCGTCGAGGAATGCTACCTGGTTGATCCTGCCAGTAGTCATATGCTTGTCTCAAAGATTAAGCCATGCATGTGTAAGTATGAACTAATTCAGACTGTGAAACTGCGAATGGCTCATTAAATCAGTTATAGTTTGTTTGATGGTACCTACTACTCGGATAACCGTAGTAATTCTAGAGCTAATACGTGCAACAAACCCCGACTTCTGGAAGGGATGCATTTATTAGATAAAAAGGTCGACGCGGGCTCTGCCCGTTGCTGCGATGATTCATGATAACTCGACACGGCCTTAGCGCCGGCGACGCATCATTCAAATTTCTGCCCTATCAACTTTCGATGGTAGGATAGTGCCTACCATGGTGGTGACGGGTGACGGAGAATTAGGGTTCGATTCCGGAGAGGGAGCCTGAGAAACGGCTACCACATCCAAGGAAGGCAGCAGGCGCGCAAATTACCCAATCCTGACACGGGAGGTAGTGACAATAAATAACAAATACCGGGCTCGATCGAGTCTGGTAATTGGAATGAGTACAATCTAAATCCCTTAACGAGGATCCATTTGGAGGGCAAGTCTGGTGCCAGCAGCCG
>NW_017618307.1:0-16075 GCF_001879475.1 Ipomoea nil
CGAGGCCGCAGCCCACCGCGGCACCCCGGACCGCCAGAGGCCGCAACGGGGGACCCGCGCGTAACGCCGCATAATGGCCGCAACGTCGCGGCCACCCGGTCCGCAAGGGCCGCAACGGCGCGGTCCGCCACCGCAAACGCGGCACGGCCGCTAAGCCGCATGGCGGCACCGCGGTACCGCAACGGCTAAGTGCCGCCGGGAGCAAGGGCCACCGCGGACCGTCAAGAAGGCGCACCGCGCACACCGCGGGCAAACCGGCCGCACGGGGCACGCGGTACCGCAAACGAATTGCCGCACGCGGCAGAGGGGCAACGGCACCGCAGAATGGCGCACCGCGCACCCGCGGAACCGCAGTATAGCCGCAACTAACCGCACCCGCGGACCGCAGAAGGCCGCAACGGGGCACCGCGGAGCCGCAGAAGGCCGCACGGGCACCGGGACGCAGAAAGGCCGAAACCGCGGCACCCGCGGCCGCAGAAGGCCGGGCAACGGGGACCCGCGGGTCCGGCTCATGAAGGTCCGCAACGGCGCGCACCCGTCGGCCGCACGAATGGCCGCAACGGGGGCACCCGTCGGACCGCTAGTAAGGCCGCAACCGCGGCACCCTGCGGCGCAGAAGGCGCAACGGGGGCACTCGCGCGTGACGCGAGAAGGGCCGCAACCGCGGCACCGCGGACCGCGAGAAGCCGCCAACGGGGGCTACCCGCGGACCGCAGAAAGGCCGCAACCGCGTTGGGGTTGGGGGCCACTCCGCGGACCGCAGAAGCGGAACCGCGGGCCACCCCGGGCCGCAGAGGCCGCCAACGGGTCGGCACTCCGCGGGCCCACAAGGCCGCCAACGGGGGGACCATGGTGATCGAGAGGCCGCAACGCGCGCCACCCGGGCGGCACGCTAGAAGGTCGCAACGGAGGCATCCGCGGCCGCTAGGATGGCCGCAACGGAGGCACCCGCGGACCGATGAGGCCGCACAGCACGGGACGCAGGAGCCGCACGCACCCGCGGACCCGGCGAAGGAGGCCCGGCGAGCCAGACCGGAGGCCCAGCACCGCCCGGAGCGCCGCCAAGGAGGCCGCAACGGAGCTCGCGACCCGCGTGGAGCCGCAGGAGGCGCCCAACGGAGGCACCCGCGGATCCGGCAGGAGTGCCGCAATCGGAGGGCACCCCGCGGGCCGCAGGAGGCCTGCATACGAGGCAAGGGCTAGGCACGCACGGGCACGATGCGGGCCCAGCCGCAACGTGCTAGGCCACACGTCGTGCCGCCAGAAGGCCAACTGGAGCACGGCGCAAGGCCGCAGGCAACGCGGGCCGCAGAAGGGCGCAAGGGAGGCACCGGCGCGGGGGCCGCACAGGCCGCAACGGCGTAGGTCGGGCACGGAGCACACGCGGTGCGCAAACGGGGCCGCAAGGGAGGCACCCGGGGCGCAGGGCCATAACGGGTCCGCCAGCACTCGTGGTCGCAACGGAGGCACACCGTCGAGGGCGCAACTAGATGGACCGGCAGCGCAGACGGCGGAGGCGCAACGGTAGGCCACCGTCGCCGCAGGGCGCAACTGAGAGGCACCAGGTGCGCAGAATGCCGCAACTGAGGCACGACTGAGGCCGCCCAGAGGCCCCGAACGTGAGGCACCAGTCGGGCCCGCATATGGCGCACAGAGGCAGCGAGGGCACTAAGCGGACGCAGCGCGAGGCCGCAAGGCAGGAGGCACAACGCGGGCGCGGAGGCCGCAACGGAGTCACACGCTGGGCCGCAGGAGGCGCAACGGAGCCACACGCTGTGGCGTCAGAGGCCCGCAACGGAGGCACACGTCGTGCCGCAGAGGCCCGCAACGGAGGCACACGCGCAAGGCACGCACAGCGCGCCGCACAAGGCGGCATAGGCACGGCTGGCCGCACAAGGCCGTCGACGGAGGCACGGTGCCACGCAAGGGGCCCGCGCAGTCGCAAGCAGCAGAGAACGGATGCCCGGGCACCGAAGAGGCCACGCTCAACAGCCGGGCCGCAAAGGCCGACGGGACCTCGCGCACGGTGGGCCAATCCGAGGCGACGGCGAAACAGCAGAGGCCGGGCCCAGAAGCGCCGCAACGGAGCACCACGTGGCGCGGCAAAAGGCCGCAACGGAGGGCACCATCGGTGCCGCAGAATGGCCGCGCAAACGGATGGCATCAGCGGGGGCCAGACCAGCCGGGCCCGCAACAGGCCGCACGGAGCACCAGGGTGCTGCAGGTGGCCGCAACCGAGGCACGAACGTGGCGCCAGAACAGGGCAACGGAGGCACACTCCGGGTCCCCTAGAAGGCGCAACGAGTGCACCAGCGGTGCCGGCAGAAGGCCGCACGGAGCACCAGCGGGTCCGCAGTAAGGCCCCAACGGAGGCTACCA
The DNA here is from genome assembly GCF_001879475.1 of Ipomoea nil. Lineage (NCBI taxonomy): Eukaryota > Viridiplantae > Streptophyta > Magnoliopsida > Solanales > Convolvulaceae > Ipomoea > Ipomoea nil. The sequence goes on from NW_017618307.1 coordinate 2,380, forward strand.
GCGGCGGCTGGCCAGCCAGCCGCGGCGCTCAAACAGGCCGCACGGAGGCACAGCTCGGTGCCGCAGGAGGGCGCAACCGAGTGCACTAACGGGCGCAGAAAGGCAGCAACGTGAGGCACATCGCGTGCCATAAGGCCGCAACGGAGGCACCAGCGGGGCGTGCAGACAGCCCAGGGCCGCAATCAGGCCGCCAGGAGGCAACCAGCGCGGCGCGCAGGAGGCCGCAACCTGAGCACTGAACGGGGCGCAGAAGTCAGCACATGGCAACGCGGCAGAAGGCCACACCAGCGCGGCCGCAGAAGCCCCAACGGAGGCACCGTCGGGCCGCAGAAGCCCGCAACTGATGGCACACAGACGCGGCCGCAGAAGGCCCAACGGAGGCACCAGCGGGCTGCAGGAGGCCGCAACGGGGGCACCAACGGGCCGCGGAACGCCGCAACGGACGGCTCCGGCGCGGCCGCATTCAGGCCGCAACGGAGGCACGGCGGCCGCAACGGAGGCCACCGCGGACCACGGAGGACGGCAAACGAGGGCCGCACGGAGAGGAGCAGCGTGCCGCAGCGGCCGCAACGGAGGGCACCAACACAGGCAGGAGGTTCGATGGGAAAGGGGCTAAGGCCGGCGGCCCACGAATACACGGGGACAACAGAACGTGGAAACGGGGAAGGTGTGGACCACGGAGCGCAGGGGGCAGCCGGTGGTTGCGGATGGAGCCACGGAGACAGCCGAACCAGGCGGGGAAGGTAACCGCGCGCGGAAGGGGGGGGGGAATGGGGAGGGCAGAGGAGGGGAGAGGGGAGGGGATAGGGGTGGGAGGACGAAGGGAGCGGACAAAAGGGCCGCGACGCAGAAAGGAGCGGGGCAGCATAGGCACGGACCGGACAAGACCCTGGCGCGTAGGAAGGCGGCGGCCAAAGGAGGCAGCGCGCCGCGCAGCGGAAGGGGAAGTGCAAGGCGGGCCACCGGACCCGGCCGCCACGACGGGCTGAGCCAATCGACACGGCCGGGGGGGCGCAAGCGTCCCGAGGCGGGGCGGGCAAACGTGGCGACGAGCGCAGCGGCGGGCGAGCCGAGAGGGGACGGAGGCGTGGCAGGCATGAACTCAACGCACTGTAGCGGCGCGCCGCGGCCGGGGACAAGCGCGGAGGACCAATGGGGCGAAGCAAACGGGGCCGGTCGGGATCGAGGGGGAAGGACTGATGCGATCAGCTGCAGCGTGGGAAACGAACTCGTGGTGCACGACGGGCGAAAACCCAGCGCACGGGCCCAGGGGGGGGTGAACATAGCAACACGGGGGAAGGCGGCCGGCATCAAGGAGAGGAAGAGTCCGACAGCGATTATGGAGCTCAAAAAGCAACGGCCGCGAGGAACGCGGAGGCGGCCACATAAGCCAGTGGAGCGGGGGGAACGGGGCGGCACACCGCGACGCGAGGCGGCGAAAGCTCGCGCGGTGGTCCGCCTCCGCCGGGGGGGGGGGCATTGAGAGAGGTCGTAAAGCGAGATGGGGGCAGAAAATACCACAGGGAGAACGGGCGTGGGGCAGCCAAGTCGGGCAGAGCGACGTGTGGCCCGGGGGTGAGTCCTCGATGGGCGGCGCGGCCGAGCAGGGGAATGCAGAAGGCACATAGGGTGGAGGGGGCTACCCACCAAGATGGATACGGGAGCGGGCGGAGACCAGCGGGTAGACAGTGGTGAGGGGGACTCCGGACGGAGGACAGCGGGCGCAAGAGGAGGCAACCGAGGACGAGAGAACCGGGAGGCGCACAAGGGGTCAGCGCGCGGGGGGGAAAAGCCATGGGGCTGCGATAGCGACGGGCCGGGGAGTGAGGACGAACTGCCGCGAAGGCAGAAGCCGGGCAGACCGACGCTAGGCGCGCGAGCGCCCGGTGGGCCGCCCGAGGAGGCAGTGGGCCCCTAAGTCGCAGGGCGGGGCGAAGCCGGCGGGGCGGAAAGCCGCACGGGGGCCGCCTGGAAGACAAGGCCGACGAGCGGGCGAGCGCGGAAGCCGGGGCAGACGAACGGAAGACGCTGCGGGGAGGGGAGTGGTAGTAGTGCCGGGCGGCACGAGCGCGGAGAGGAGGCCTGGGGCGGCTGCGAGGCGGACCGCCCACCCCGTAGCAAGCCCAGCGCGCAGCCGTAGGAAAGCCAAGGCAATCCCACGATGGACGCGGAGAGGGGACAATGGCAAGAGTGGGTGAGGAGGGCGAATGGGCGCAAGCAAGAAACATAGGGCGGATGGGAAAAAAGGGCCTAAGGTGGCAAAGGAGGCACAAGGGGCAAGGGTCGGGTACAGGGGGGAGGGGCCAGGACGGAGCACGGACGCGAACAGCACGGGGGGGGCGACGGGTGCGAGACGGGGGAGACGGCAGCGAGGCGACCGAGGGCCGAAGAGGGGCGTGACGAGGGGTGAACGAGGGGAAGGGGCTGGAAGCAGGGGCGGCAAGGGGCGGACGGAGGTCGTGCGTGGGTTGCCGAAGGGGGACTGGCGCGCGAACGGGAGGGCCACAGGGGCGACGAGGCGGACGAGGGGCGAGGGCTGGAGAGGCGGACTGAGGGGGCCGTGAGGGGCGGACGGAGGCGGAACGAGGGGGCCGGACGGGGCGGGGCGGAGGGAACGAGGGGGCCGAGGCGGGCGGAGGAGGAACGGGGCCAGGGGCGGACCGCAGTGCCGAACGAGGGGGCCGAAGGGGCGGACGGGGGCGGAACGTGGAGGGCGGAGCACGAGGGGTGCCGAAGTGGCGGACGGAGGGGGACGAGGGGCCCAAGGGGCGGACGGTAGGCGCAACGTTAGGCCGCGAGGGGCCTGACGCATGCGCGGAACGAGGCGCCTGAGGCCTAGTGGCGGATACGTGGCAGCACGAGTGGCAACGGTGCGGAAGTGCATTCGGAACTAGGGGGGCCGCCGGAAGTGGGGCGGACGTGAGGCGGACTGTGGGGCCTAGGCGACTTAGGCAGCAGAGTAGCCTGCCGAAGGGGCAGACGTGTAGTGGGGGGAACGAGGGGGCCGAAGGGGCGGAGGGCGGAAGGGAGGGCCGAGGGTGCGGACGCAGGCGGAACGCAGGGGCCTGAAGGGCGGACGGGGGCGGTTACGGAATGGGAGGCGACGAGTTGGTGGCCTGAAGGGGCGCGGAGGCGGAAACGATGGGGCCGAGGGGCGGGACGGAGTGCATAACGAGGGGGCCGACGTGGCGGGCTGAGGGGAGAGGGGCCAAGGGCTGACGTGGGCCGAACATGGGTGCGAACGGAGGTCGGACGGGGGCCGAACGGGTGGGCCGGAAAGGAGGTCGAGGAGCGGTGGCGGAACGAGCGGGCGAAGGGCGGACGGGGGCGCGAGACGGCCGGGCCGACGGGGCGGGCAAGGCGGAAGCGGGGCCGACGGGGCGGGCATGAGGCGGAACGAGGGTGGCCGACGGGCGGGCATGGCGGAACGAGTGGGCCTAAGGGGCGGGACGCATGGGAACGAGGGGGCGTAAGGTGGCGACGCAGGCGGAACGACGGGGCCGAAGTAGCGGACGGGCGGAACGAGCGGGCCGAAGTGCCGGACGGGGGCGGAACGATGCGCGGCCGAGGGGGCGGACGGAGGGGAACGAGGGGGCCGACGGGGCGGGCAGAGGCGGAACGAGTGTGGCCGAAGGGGAGACGCAGGCCAGGACGAGTGGGGCCGAAGGTGCCGCAACGAGGGGCCGATTAGGGGCGGACAGGGGCCGGACGTGAGCGGAGCAAGGGGGCCGTAACTTGCGGACAGGGGCGTAACCGAGTGGGGCCGAAGGTAGGCGCAACGAGGGTGGCCGAAAGGAAGGTGGCGAGACAGGTGCGGACGCAGGGGAAGCAAGCTGCCAAACGGTGCGCGACAGGGCGGAAGAGTGGGCCGAATGGGGCGGGAGGGGGCGGAACAATGGGGGGGCCGGGAAAGTGGGCGGACGTGAGGCGAACGAAGTGGGCCGACGTTTGGGCGGCAGAGGCGGAACGAGTGGGCGATCGGGGGGCAGAGGCGCGGATACGAACTGGGGGCCGAAGGGCGCGGACGCGCGGCGGACGAGGCGGGCCGAAGGGCGGACGCAGGCGGGCGAGGGGGCCTAATGGGGCGGACGCATCGCGGACCTGAGGGGGCCTGAAGGGGCGGTACGCAGGCGGTGGACGAAGGGGCCGAAGGGCGGACGCCGGGACGAAGGGGCCGAAAGGGCGGTACAGCAGGCGGGAGCGGGTGGCCGAGGTGGCGGGACGCAGGCGGGACGAGGGGCGAAAGGGGACGGACGGAGCGGAACAAGGGGAGGGGGCGGAGGTGCGTGGGACGAGTGGGACCAAGTGGCGGCCACGGGGGCGGAACAGATGGGGCCATTCTTTAAGGCATTATAACGTTGAAAGAATAATAGTTGCGGTACTGTGCGGGGCGGACGTTAGCGGAATCGAGGGGCGATGGGACGGGAGGAGCGGACGAGGGTGGCCCTAGGGGGACGGAACTGGGCGCGGACGATGGGGGCCAAGGGGCGGAAGGAGGCGAGGACGAGGGGGGTCCCGATGGGGCGGAGGAGGCGGCGGACGAGGGGGCCCAAGGGGCGGAAGGAGGCGGGACGAGGGGGCGAGGGGGCGGACGGGGCGGGACGAGGGGGCCCAAGGGGCGGAGGAGGCGGGACGACGAGGGGCGCGGAGGCGGACAGAGGGGCCAAGGGGGACGGAGGCGGACGAGGGGGCCGAGGGGGCGGCAGGAGGCGGACGAGGAGGGGCGGCGGGGGGAACGAGGGGGCCAAGGGGCGGACGGAGGCGGAACGAGGGGCCGGCCGGAGGGGACGGAAGGATGCGGACCGATCGGACGAGGGGCCGAGGGGGCGGACGGAGGCGGGACGAGGGGGCCAAGGGGCGGAAGGAGGCGGGACGAGGGGGCCGAGGGGGCGGACGGAGGCGGGACGAGGGGGGCGGGAGGGCGGCAAGGTAGGCGCGAAATAGGGACGGAGGGGGCCGAGGGGCGGACGGAGGCGGGGCCCAAGGGCGGACGGAGGCGGAACGGAGGGGGCCGAGGGGGCGGACGGAGGCGGGACGAGGGTGCCCAAGGGGCGGACGGAGGCGGAACGAGGGGGCCGAGGGCGGGGGCGGAGAGTGAGGCGGGACGAGGGGGCCCAAGGGGCGGAAAGGGGCGGACCGAGAGGGCCCAAGGGGCGGAAAGGGGCGGGACGAGGAGGGGCCCAAGGGGCCGGAAGGGGCGGGACGAGGGGGCCCAAGGGGCGGACGGAGGCGGAACGGGGGGGCCGAGGGGCGGAAGGAGGCGGGACGAGGGGGCCCAAGGGCGGAAAGGGCGGACGAGGGGCGGGAAGGGGGGCCCGAAGGGGGCCGGAAAGGGGCGGGACGAGGGGGCCCAAGGGGCGGACGGAGGCGGACGGGGGGCCGAGGGGGCGGAAAGGGGCGGACGGGGGCGGGCCGAGGGGGCCGGAAAGGGGCGGGACGGAGGGGCCGAGGGGGGCGGAAAGGGGCGGGACGGGGGGGCGAGGGGGCGGAAAGGGGCGGGACGGGTGGGGCCGAGGGGGCGGAAAGGGCGGACGGGGGGGCCGAGGGGCGGAAAGGGGCGGGACGGGGGGCGAGGGGGCGGAAAGGGGCGGGACGGGGGGGCCGAGGGGGCGCGACGGAGGCGGGACGAGGGCGCCGAGGGGGCGGAAAGGGGCGGGACGGGGGGCGAGGGGGCGGAAAGGGGCGGGACGGGCGGGGGCCGAGGGGCGGAAAGGGGCGGGACGGGGGGGCCGAGGGGGCGGAAAAGGGGGCCGAAACGGGGGGGCCGAGGGGGCGGAAAGGGGCGGGACGGGGGGGCCGAGGGGGCGGACGGAGGCGGGACGAGGGCGCCCAAAGGGCGCACAGGGGCGGACGGAGGCGGAAAAGAGCACGCAACAGAGGGCACCCGCAGCCACCCCAGGACGGGGACGACGGGGCGGGGGGAGGCCGGGGCCGAGGGCGGGGACGGCGGGCGCGGGCCAAAAGGGCAGAGACAGGGGGGGAGAGCGGAGGGGACGACGGAAGGAGGGAGGCAAACGAAAGGCCAGAGAGGCCGCGCACAGGCCCAACAAGCCCAAGGACGGGGCGAAGGCAGACAAGGAACGGGGCGGACAGCGGGGCAGAAAGGGGGACAGCGGCGGGGGCAAGGAAAGAAGCAGCCAAACGCGGGAAAGGGACCAAGCAGGGGAAAAGGCGCGAAACGAAAGGACCAGGCAAGAACAGGGGAAAAAAAAGGCACGGAACCACCCGAAAGGACCGGGGGAGGGACGGGACAAACCGGGGCGACGGCGGGCACGGGGGGGGGGGGGGGAAACGACGAGAGGGGGGGAGGGGAGGGGAGGGCCGGGCGACGGGGGCGGAACGGGGGGGACGGGCCCCCCGCGGCCGGGAGGCCGCGGAGGAGGGGGCCCGCCGCGCAGACGGAGGGGGGGGACCGGCAGAGACCCAGCGGAGGCGGAAGGCGGGGCGGCGCACCACAGGACGGAGACGGACAGGCAAAAAAACAGCAGGGGCACGGGAAGGCGGGCAAGCGAGCAAACGGGAAGCGGCAAGAGACCGGCAGGAGGGGGGAGGGGCCGAGGCACGGGGCCAAGCGGCGAGGAAGCGGGGCGGGAACGAAGGAGGGGGCGCCGGAGGGGCGGAGGGCGGGCGGGCGCAAGGAACCCGCCCAGCGGAGCGCAGGGCAGCGGACGGGCCGGCGGGCGGGGGGGGGACCGACCGCGCAAGAGGAGAGAAGGAGGGAGGGCGCGAGGCAGGGCAGGCCGCGAGGGCGGCCGCCAGAGCACGCGGGCGACGACACGGCCGGAGCGGACCGAGACGGACAGGCAAAAAAACGGCCGGGGAACAAGGGGGGCAAAAAAACAACCGGGAAGCGGCGAGAGACGGGCAGGAGGCGGGGAAGGGACCGACACCAGGGGCCACCCGGCGAGGAAGCGGGGGGGGAAGGAGGAGGGGCGCGCGCGACGAAGCGGCCCAAGCGCAACGGGCGGGGGCGGAGCGGCGGACGGGGGGCGGACCCACCGCGCAAGAGGGAGGGGGGGGAGGGAGCGAGGAAGGGCACGCCGCGAGGGCGGCCGCCACCGCACCCGAGGGCGCGACGGACGCACAACCAAGGCGGACGGCGAGAGGGGCAAGGCGGGGGGACCGGGCGGACCGAGCGACGGGGGCGGGCCGGCGGGACGGCCAGCAGGGGGGGGGACGCGGGCACGGAGGCGGCCGGGCCGGGGGCCGGGCGAGCCGCGGCGAAGCGAGGGGGGCGGCGGGACGAGGCGAGACGGGGCGGGAGGGGGGAGCGGCGGGGGCGGGCAGGGGGAGCCCGGCGCGAGCAGCGACGGCCGGCCAAGCACGCCGCGGCAGACAAGACGACACAAGCGCGCACGGCCGGGGGCGCACGACGGCGGCCGGGGGGGCAGACCGGGCACGGCACGGACGGCGGAACGGAGGCGCAGGGCGGCACGCGCGCGGCGGCGCAACACGCGGGGAGGGGGCGCGGGACGAACGGAGAAGGCAGCCCCACGGGCCACGGGCGGGGCGAAGCGGCGCGGCGGCCGGGGCACGAGGGCGACGGGCCGAGCGCGCGGAGGCGGGCCACCGGGAGGGCAAGGGGCGCCGAGCGCCAAGCGGCCCGGCCCGACGCGGGGGGACGACCCAAACGGGCGCCGCGAGCGAGCCAGGGGCGGGCGCGGCGCCAAGCCCGCGCGCCGAGGAGCGAGCGAGCGGGAGACGGGGGCGGACCGGCGGGCGCGGGCGGCAGCGAGGGCGGCGAGGAAGGCGACCGGGGGGAGCCGGCCAGGAGGCAGAGGCGGGGCGCAAAGAGGAAGCCAGGCAGGGGGAAGGAGGAACGAAGGCAGACGGGGAAACGGCGAAGGGCGCAGGAAAGCAGGGAGAGGGGGGGGAGGGGACCGACGACGCGGAGAACCGGAGGAAGGCGAGAGCGAAGACGGGCAACAAACCCCGACGGCGGGAAGGGAGGCAGGGAGGAGAGAAAAGGGCGACGCGGGCGCGGCCCGGGGCGGCGAGGAGGCAGGAGAACGCGACGGAGCGCACGGCCGGAGCGCCGGCGACGCAGCAGGCAAAGGGCGGCCCGAGCAACGGGCGAGGGGAGGAGAGGGGCCGACCAGGGGGGGACGGGGGACGGAGAAGGAGGGGGCGAGGCCGGAGAGGGAGCCGGAGAAACGGCGACCACAGCCAAGGAAGGCAGCAGCGCGCGCAAAGGACCCAAGCCGGACACGGGGAGGGAGGGACAAGAAAGAACAAGACCGGGCGCGAGCGAGGCGGGGAAGGGGAAGGAGGACAAGCGAAAGCCCGGAACGAGGAGCCAGGGGAGGGCAAGGCGGGGGCCAGCAGCCGCCGGGAAGGCCAGCGCCAAGAGCGGAGAGGGAAGGGGGGCAGGGAAAAAGCGCGGAGGGGGACGGGGGGAGGGGCCGGCCGGGCCGCCCCACGGGGGGCACCGGGCGGCGCGGCCCGGCGGCCGGCGAGGCGCGCCGGGCCGGAAGGGGCCGGGGCGGGCCGCCGGCGCGGGGACGGGGAAGAAAGGAGAGGGCGCAAAGCAAGCCGACGCGCGGGAGACAGGAGCAGGGGAGAACAGGAGAGGAGGGCGGGCCGAGGACGGGGGCCGGCGGGAGCGGAGGAAGGAGGAACAGGGACAGGCGGGGGCAGGCGGAGGGCAGAGGCAGAGGGGAAAGGCGGGGAGGGAGGAAAGACGAACAACGGCGAAAGCAGGGCCAAGGAGGGGGCAGGAAGCAAGAACGAAAGGGGGGGGCGCGAAGACGAGCAGAGACCGGCCGAGGCGCAACCAGAAACGAGGCCGACCAGGGAGCGGCGGAGGGGGCGGGGAGGACGCCGCCGGCACCGGAGGAGAAAGCAAAGGCGGGGGGGCCGGGGGGAGGAGGGGCGCAAGGCGGAAACGGAAAGGAAGGGACGGAAGGGCACCACCAGGAGGGGAGCCGGCCGGCGGAAGGGGACGCAACACGGGGAAACGGACCAGGGCCAGACAGAGGAAGGAGGGACAGACGGAGAGCGCGGGCGAGAGGCGAGGGGGGGGGGGGGCAGGGCCGGGCGGAGGGGGGGGAGCGAGGGGGCGGGGGAAGGCCGGGAACGAACGAGACCGCAGCCGGCGAACGAGCGAGGCGGAGGGAGCCCGCCGCGGCCAGCGGCGGAGAGGGACGACGGCCGGGCAAGCCGCGGAAGGGGGAGGCAAGAACAGGGCGGGGAGGCCCGGAGAGGGGCGGGGCCGCACGCGCGCGACACGGAGGGAGGCAACGAGCAGAGAGCCGGGGCGGACAGGCCCGGGGAAGCGGGGAAAGGGCAGCGGGAGGGGGAGAGAGCAGGGCAAGGGGGGGGCGGCAACGAGGAAGGCCGAGGAAGCGCGAGGCAGCAGCGCGCGGGGACGACGGCCCGGCCCGGGGGACACACCGCCCGGCGCGCCGACCGAGGGAAGGAGCCGGGGAAGGGGGCGGAGCGCGGCGACGGGGGCGGGGCGCGGCCCGCGACGGCGCGAGAAGGCCACGGAACCGGAGCAGGGAGAGGAAGGAGAAGGCGGAACAAGGGGGCCGGAGGGGAACCGGCGGAAGGAGCAGGGGCGAAACCGGCCACAGCAGAACGACCAGAGAACACGGGGGGAGGCACGGAGCGGCGGCCGGAGACGCGGCGCGGGCGAGCAACCAACCCCCGGCGCGGAACGCCGCCAAGGAAGACCGCAGCGAGACGGCCGGCCGCCCGGGCACCGGGAGCGCGGAGCGCGCGGGCGGCGGCGGCGGCGGACGGAACAAAAGACGACGCGCGGCAACGGAGAGCGCGGCGCGCGCAGCGAGGAAGAACGGAGCGAAAGGCCGAGACGGGGGGGGAAGGGCAGAAGCCCGGGAACCAGCGAGGCGGGGAACGCAAGGGGCGCCCGAAGCCGGGAGGCCGAGGGCACGCCGGCCGGGGCGGCACGCAGGGCGGCGCCCCCCGGCCCGGCCCCGCGGCCGAGCGGGGGGAGCGGGGGGGGCCGCCCGGGCGCCCCGAACGCGGGGCGCGGCGGGCGCAAAGGCGAGGCCCGGGCGGCGGACGGCACGGCGAGGGGGGGGCGGACCAGCGGGCAGAGCGCCGCGCCGGGCCCCCGGCGGCCGCGGGCGAAAGACCCGGCGACGAGCCGCGGCAGGGCGGCGCGCCGACCGCGACCCCAGGGCAGGCGGGAGGACCCGCGGAGGGGAAGCAGAGCAAGAAGCGGAGGAAAAGAAACGGACAAGGAGGCCCCGAGGAACGGCGAGCGAACCGGGAACAGCCCAGCCGGAGAAGCGGACGGCCGGGCCGGGCGAAGGGGAGGCGGGAGAAGCGGCCGCAGCGGCGGACCGGGCCCAAGGCCCCGGGAAAGGGGCGCCGGAGAGGGGGAGAGCCCCGGGGGGCCCGGACCCGGGCGCCACCACGAGGCGCGGGCGACGAGGCGGGGGGGGGGAAGGCAGCCCCAAGCGGGCGGGGAAGGCCGGCCAAGGCGAAAGACGGGCGAGAGACGAGAGCGAACAAGGACCGCGAGGGAAAGAGGAAAAGGACGGGGAAAAGAGAGGCAAAGAGGGCGGGAAAGGGGCGGGAGGGAAGCGGAGGGAGACCGGCGAGGCGCCCCCGGGAGGAGGGGGAACGGGGAGAGCCGGGCCGCCGAGCGACGCGGGGCGCAGACCAGCGAGGAGGCGGGGGGCGGCCAAAGCCCGGGCCGGGGAGACGCCCGCGGAACGGCGGCGCGCGGAGCGGGGGAAGCAGCGCGCGCCCCGGGCGGGCCGCGGCACCGGCGCGCGCCGGGCGCGGGCCGGGGGGCGCGCCAGGCGACCCGGCGGGAAACACGGACCAAGGAGGCGGACAGGGGGGCGAGGCAACGGGCGAGGAAACCCGGAAGGCGCAAGGAAGCGGAGGGGCGGGAGCCCCGCACGGGGGGGCACCGCCGACCGACCGGGAGCGGGGAGAAGGGGGCGAGGGCGAGCAGACCGGGCGGGACCCGAAAGAGGGGGAACGAGGCCGGAGCGGGGCGAAGCCAGAGGAAACGCGGGGGGAGGCCCGCAGCGAGACGGACGGGCAAAGCGGGCGGCGGACGGGGGGAGAGGGGCGAAAGACGAAGCGAACCGGCGAGGAGCGGGGGCCCGCCGAAGGGGCCCGCAGGAGAGCGGGAGCGGGCGCGAGAGGGCGAGCGGGGAAAGCCAAGGAGGAGAGGCAGCGGGGGCGGAACGCCCGCGACCGAGGCGCAAACGGGAAAGAGGGAGGACGGCGCGGCGGCGGCGGGGAGCCGCGCCACGGAAGCAACAGCGCCAAGGGGGCCAGGGGGGAAGCAGAACGGGCGAGGCGGGAGGAACCGGAAGCCGGGGACGGGGCCCAACGGCGCGCGAACCGAGAGCCCACAAAGGGGGGGGGGCGAGGAAGACAGCAGGACGGGGGGCAGGGAAGGCGAAAGCCGCGAAGGAGGGGGGAACAACGCACCGGCCGAAGCAACGAGCCCCGAAAAGGGAGGGCGCGGAAGCGCGCGACCGAGACCCGGCCGGCGGGGCAAGAGCGAGGCCCCGAGAGGAGGAGGGCGCGGCGGGCGCGGCAAAACCGGGGGCGGGAGCCCGGGCGGAGCGGCCGGCGGGGCAGAGCGGGGGGGAGGAGCAAAGAGGCAAAGGAGAACGGGGAAGGCCGAAGAGGGGAAAGGGGCCAGGGGAACGGCACGGGCACAGGGGGGAGGCGAGCCGAAGGGGCGGGGGAAGCCCGACAGACAGCGCGGGGGGCGCGGGGCGCCGAAAGGGAAGCGGGGGAAAAGGCCGGAACCGGGACGGGGCGGGGGACGGCAACGGGAGGGAGGCCGGAGACGGCGGCGGGGGCCGCGGGAAGAGGGAGCGGGGCGGGGAACAGCCGGCCCACCCGGGAAACGGCGCAGCCGGAGGGAGGGGGCCAGCGGCGGGAAGAGCACCGCACGGCGCGGGGGGGCCGGGGCGCCCCCGGCGGCCCGGGAAAAGCCGGAGGACCGAGGGCCGGCCACGCCCGGGCGGACGCAGAACCGCAGCAGGGCGCCAAGGGGAACAGCCGCGGGCCAAGGGAACAAGGGAGGCAAGGGAAGGCGGCAAAAGGAGCCGGAACGGCGGGGAAAAGAGGGGCGCGGAGGGCGGGGCACGGGGGGCCCAGGCCCGAACCCGGCGGCGGGGCGGCGGACGGCGCGAGCGGCGACCGCGGCGAGAGCGGGGGCGCCGCGGGCCGGCCGGGGGACGGACGGGGAACGGCGCTGGCGGGGGCCGGCCCGGGCGGCGAACAAGCCAACGCAGAACGGGGACGGACAAGGGGAAGCCGACGGGGGAAGGAAAACAAAGCAGGGCGAGGGGCCCGGCGGAGGCGAACGCAAGGGGAGGGCGGCCCAGGGCGCGGAAGGTGCAAAGGGAAGAAGGCAAACCAAAGCGCGGGGAAACGGCTGGGAGGAATCGAGGACGCGCGGAAGGGAGCCAAAGGCCGCGGCAGCGAAGAGGGACGCGCAGGAAAGGGAGGAACCGAGAGGCCCGGGCCGGGCGACGAGCCAGCGAAACCACAGCCAATGGGAACGGGCGGGGCAGAAGCAGCGGGGAAAGAAGACCCGGGTGGAGCGGGACGCGAGGCCGACGGGGGGAAAGGACGGGAGAGGGGGAGGAGAAGGGGGAGCCGAAAGGCGAAAGGGAAAGACCACGACGGGGAACGGGAGGGACGGAGGCGGGAAGCGGAGGCGGGGCAGGGCCCCGCGGGGGGACCCAAGGCGCGCGGGCGGGCCGAGCCGGGCGGAAGACAGGGGCAGGGGGGGAGGGGGCGGGGGGCACAGCGGGGAAAAGAGAACGCAGGGGCCGAAGAGGAGCGCAACGAGAACAGAAAGCGCGGGGGGAACAGAAGGGGAAAAGCGCGGGGGAGGCGGAGGGCCAGGACGAAGACGAACCGGGAAAGCGGGGCCGAACGAGCCGGGAGACCGGCGGAAGGCGAAGCGAGAGGGGGCAGAAAAGGGACCACAGGGAGAACGGGCGGGGGCAGCCAAGGGCAGAGCGACGGGGCGGGGGGAGCCGGCGAGGGCGGCGCGGCCGAGCAGGGGGAAGCAGAAGGCACCAAGGGGGGGAGGGGCACCACCAAGAGGGAACGGGAGCGGGGGGAGACCGGCGGGAGACAGGGGAGGGGACCCGACGGAGGACAGGGGCGCAAGAGGAAGGCAACCGAGGACGAGAGGAACCGGGGAGGCGCACAAGGGGGCAGCGCGCGGGGGGGAAAAGCCAGGGGCGCGAAGCGACCGGGCGGGGAGGAGGACGGAACGCCGCGAAGGCAGAAGCCGGGCGAGACCGACGCAGGCGCGCGGCGCCCGGGGCCGACCCGCAGGAGGGGCCAGGGGGCCCCCAAGGGCACGGGGCGGGGCGAAGCCGGCGGGGCGGAAGGGGCACGGGGGCCGCCGGGAAGGACAAGGCCGAGCGAGCGGCGAGCGGAAGCCGGGGCAGACGACGGAAAGACGCGACGGGGGGAGGGGAAGGGGAGAGGGCCGGGCGGCCACGAGCCGCGGAGAGGCAGCCCGGGGGCGCGCCGAGGCGGCCCGCCCCCCGAGCCAACCCGCGCAGCACGCCCGAGGAAAGCCAAGGCAAGCCACACGAGGACGCGAGAGGGGACAAGGCCAAGAAGGGAGGAGGCGAAGGGGGAAGCGCGCAAGCAAGAAACAAAGGCGGGAAAAAGGGCGAAGGGGCAAAGGAGGCACAAGGGGCAAGGGCGGGGGACAAGGGGGAGG
>NW_017618308.1:0-10870 GCF_001879475.1 Ipomoea nil
CCTCGAATAGACGACTTTGATAGGAATATTTTGTAAGTTTTGATGAGCCAAATGTATCTTTAGATCCCCTTAGTTTTTAAGTCTTTAGTACAAGCATCATAAATCAGAATATTGAAATCAGAAGGAATCTACCATAGGAAGAACAAAATTAATTTGAGAAATTAATTTTGGTCCTACGAGTATTCATCCGTGAAAGAAGCATAAAGCAATGGCGTTGCAAGGAATAACCGGAAGAGCCTAACGGCGAAATGTAGAGGTCCTTACTGTAAATGATCACACCCGAGATCGATTCCCCCAAGGACTTATGTTTTTTATAAGGCAGATTTTGAAGGAGCTCGATGTGTGCTAAAAGAGCACGATGTGTTCAAAGGAGCACAATGTGACCAAATCTGAAAGGAGCACAATGTGACAAATCTGAAAGGAGCACAATGTTGAAGAAGCACAATGCTACCTAAGAAGCACAATGCTGTCAGAAGAGCACAATGCCTGCCAAAGTCAGTGTTCAAGCAATGTCAAAGTCAAGGAGCACAATGTCAAAGTCAAGGAGCACAATGTTCAAAGTCAAGGAGCACGATGTTCAAGTCAAAGGAGCACAATGTGGCAAAGAGCAAGATGATCAGAAATTGGATAAATTCGAAGGAATTTACTCCAAGTCCACCGACATGCCACAAGACTCCAAAATTGCATGAAAGACATTTGATCAGAACGGAAAAATATTATGAAGGCATGAATATAAAAACTTATCCTAGAAATAAATTCTATCAGATGAATTTATTTCAAAGATTCGTTGGATATTCAAATTGACAATTAAAGTAATATTTTTAGAAACAACTAGAAAATCAAAGTTGTGCTAAAGAATTACTTTGTCAGGCAAGTTGACAAATCAATCAAAATTGAAGATCTACTACTGTCAACAGTATCAGGCTATGAAGATTCAAAATTCAAATATCAAATTATCCCACTCCAACGGATATATTTGATTATCTATAAAAAGCCATGAAGACTTGAAGACAAAAGCAGAGATAGAGGTGAAAAGAGATAGAAGTGCAATACAAGTGCAAAATTCAAAAGTGCTAGTGCTCAAAAATTCTAAGAGACTTAGTCTGAATAGTCTCAAATCTAGTTGGAGAGAGAAATACAAATCCTTGTATTTGTAAATTGTAGAAAGAGTATAGCTGTGTGCAAAATACTCTAGTGAGTGTAGCTGTGTGCAAAACACTCGTAGTTGCTAAGTGTAGCTGTGTGCAAGACACTTAGTTGGCGTTGAGTATAGCTGTGTGCGAAATACTCGGAGTTGAGTGTAGCTGTGTGCGAGACACTCGGAGCAGGGTGTAGCTGTGTGCAAGACATCCGGAAGAAGTGCCTGTGTAGCACTTGTTCACTATTGTAACTATGTGTGGAAAATAGTGAATTTCTCCTAGACGTGAAAGGAGAAAAGTGGACTAGGAAGATTACGCCACTTCCGAACCACTATAAATTGCCTCTCTCATTTACATACCGCACTTACATTATTTGCTATATCTATCTATCTCATCCGACTAACCCGTTTACTATTCACAGTTAATCTTAATCATCCGGGTTTAGTGTGTCCTCACGTATGCATGTGACTCAAACTTCTCGAGCTTAAATACTAATTTATTCTAAGCAAGTTTGACGTGCTGCATGTAACATTCGTCACACGGACGACGTGACACGATATTTATTTACAATCTTGAATATTGTTATTATATATTGAGTGCACCATCTCCTTTATATACTCAAGATATCTCTGTCACTTTACATATCATTTGTACCTATCTTACTTATACTTGCACACTTAATTTACTAGTTGGGCATAACTCTTTACTATTATTCCGCTGTGCAGTACAAACTTGCTCTATTTACTTGTTACTTAGAGTTGTAGTTACCGAAGAGTTATTTAATTTGAAAAAGCTTGAAAGTCTATTCACCCCCCCCCCCTCTAGACTTTCACCACCCTATCGGGACCAACAATTGGTATCAGAGCGGTTGTTTATTTGAGTCAATTTTGACTGCTAGACAGATCTTGAAAAATCAAGATGATGAAAAAGAGATAATGCTCTTGCGCAAAATATATTATTTTCCTTAGAAAAATTTGACGATTGGAAAATTCGCATGCAGGTACATTTATCCGCATTACACGATGAAATGTGGGAAGTAGTTACAAGTGGTCCTATTGAGATTTTACAAGTCAACACTTCATCCGTACAAACAAGTGACACTCCACAGTACATTCCAAAACCAAAAGTGGAATGGTCTCGTGAAGATAGAACAAGAAATAACTTGGACAATATTGCCAAGGATATTTTGTTTAAATCTATCGATGACACGATATTTCCAAAAGTTGAAAGTGTCAATCCGCGAAGGAAGTATGGGAAACGCTCATTCAAATTGGTGAAGGAGACGAACAAGAAAAGGATAATAAACTCACTATAGTATTAAAGAAATTCGAGGATTTCAAAATGCTAACCGCGAGAATATTACCGACATGGAAACAAGATTTGCCAAAATCTTAGGAGAGATTAATGATCTTGGAAAAGATATTAATCAAAAAGAAATATCACTCAAAATTCTACGTGGTCTACCATCTACATGGGACATGAAGGTCACAGCCATGAGAGATCATAGGGATCTAAAAACCCTATCAACCGATAAGCTCTTTAGTGATCTAAAAGCTTATGAATTTGAGATGAAATCAAGATTAGAGGAAGATCATGAAGAAAAGAACAACGCGCTTATAGCCGAGCAACCATCAACCTCAAGGTCAGTACAAAATGTTGAATTATTGCCTAATGATCAATTTGCTCTCTGTCAAGAAATTCAGGAAATTCATGAAGAGAAGCAACTACAAGAAAAATCCACAAGGGAAATCATGGAATACAACGAAGAATTCGAATAAAGAAATTATTGAGGAAGATTCAAATTTGTGTTACAACTGTAGAAAACCGGGACACTTTGCAGCAAGTTGTCCATATCCCAAGGTGAGTAAAAGTCAGTACACAATTTACTAACCCTCAACAGGAAGAATTCAAGCCCAAAGATAAAAGATTAAAAGAAAGAAGAAAAGCACTCATCAGTGACCCACTTGAAATAAGTGAGTCAGAAGAATCTTCAAGTGATGAAAGTGACACGTCAAAGGATGACAATGCAATGTTTTGCATGAGCATCTCCAACAAAAACACCACACGAGGACATGTGTCTTATGGCTAATGGACATGAAAAAATGAGGTAACATCTAAATCTTATGACTCTGTTAATTCTTCATTTTCTAGAGAATCCCTCTTTCACTTAATGGAAGAATGTCAAACCGTAATGGACACTCACTCTCAACTGAAAGAGCGCAATAATCATCTGATTCTTGAAAAAGATCAATTAAATGAAAAATTGCAAAATGCTCTACTTGAAGTGAAAGACTTGAAAGATAAAATTATTTGTCTTCAAGAAGAGTGTAAATCAAGGGAAGTGAGAGAACACAACCTCAGAGAGGTTATAGCAACATTTACGCATTCATCCAAAATAATGGACAAAATGGTAAATATGCAAAAACCCTCAAGTGATAAAACTGGACTTGGTTATGATCCATCGTGTTTCAAGCCTCCGAGAAATTGACCAATTCTACTACTACTTTAAGTAATAAAGTTCAAGTAGTAAAATTTGTAAAAGGTCAAGAAAGCACAGTGAGACAAGGAATTGGTTACCAAACTGATGTCAAAATTAACATTGTTGGACCAAAGCCTCAAAGAAACAATATTTCGTCCGAACAGTACAC
Source organism: Ipomoea nil (assembly GCF_001879475.1). Taxonomy (NCBI): domain Eukaryota; kingdom Viridiplantae; phylum Streptophyta; class Magnoliopsida; order Solanales; family Convolvulaceae; genus Ipomoea; species Ipomoea nil. Next base: position 3,788 of record NW_017618308.1, read on the forward strand.
TAAAAGACAAAAGTTTGTTCCTAAATGGAAAATACACCAATGAGTCTAGTGCACAAAGTCCTCACAGGAAAATGGGAAGAAATCCGAGGATTGGGGCAGGGAGATTCTATCCCTCTAAACAAGATTGGTTTGGAAATATTAAACCATGGACTAAGTCCAGATTTAATGCTTATCACAGGCCCAAACAATCTATATCCCACGTGCCAAGAAATCGAGTCAATTTTCAAAAACCGGCAAAAATGTTTTCAAAAATTAAATATGATTATAATGTGTTTAATGGTTACCAATCACCTAAACTTAGATCAGTGAGTACAAGGTGGATTTGGGTACCAAAAATGACTAACACCCAAGGACCCAAGTCAAGTTGGGTACCTAAAAATGTTTAATTCATTTGCAGGAAGTTTGGTACTTCGATAGTGGATGTTCTAGACACATGACTGGAAATAAATCAAGTCTTGTGAATCTTAAAAAATATCGAAGGACCAAAAGTCGTATTCGGTGGAAATGAACGATACGGCATAACAAAAGGAATCAGTACAATATTTCGAAATGGTTTGAAAATCGAAGATGTATCCTTTGTTGAAGGTCTAAAATTCAACTTGTTAAGTACAAGTCAATTTTGTGACAAAGGATATCTAGTAGAGTTCTTCAAAGAGAAGTGCAAGTGAAAAATAATTCCACAGGAGAAGTTGTTCTCGAAAGAATAAGAAAGAAAAATATGTACGTTGTGGATTGGAACACAACAAAAGAATCAGTGTGTCTACTAGCAAACAACTCACACGCAACAAGTTGGGAATGGCACAAGAAGTTGAATCATCTAAACTTCAAGACTATCAACAAGCTAGCAAGAAACAAATTAGTTGAAGGTCTACCCGACATTGTCTACAAGAAAGATCAAATATGTGATGCTTGCCAAAGAGGAAAGCAAGTCAAGTCATCTTTCAAATCCAAAGCTCAAGAATCTACAACAAGACCGCTAAGTCTACTACACATGGATCTATTTGGTCTGTAGACCCAGCAAGTCTAAGTGGTAAGAAATATACACTAGTTGTTTTGATGACTTTTCCAGGTACACATGGACAATATTTCTCAAAAAGAAAAATGAAGTGGAGCAAAAGTTGCCAGAGCTACTGAAGCTACTACAAAATGAGAAAGACTTGAAATTGCAAAAATCCGAACGGATCGTGGAACTGAGTTTCGTGAATCAAGTGATTGAAGCCTACTGCAATTCCCAAGGAATTCTACATCAACTATCTGCCGCACGTACACCTCAACAAAACGGTGTAGCCGAAAGAAGAAATAGAACGCTAAAAGAAGCCGCACGAGTGATGATTACGTCAGCCGAGCTACCTAAAAGATATTGGGCTGAAGCAATCAACACCGCTTGCTACACACAAAATCGGAGCTTGATACATAAGTCTTACAATAAGACTCCGTACGAATTATGGAAAGGGAGAAAACCTAAACTCAACTATTTCCATACTTTTGGTATCAAATGTTTTATTCTTAATAATGGAAAAACATATCTAAAGACTTTTGATGACGTGGCAGATGAAGGAATATTTTTGGGATATTCATCTACCAGTAAAGGCATTCAGAGTATTGAACAAGAAATCAATGGTGGTAGAAGAATCAATTCATGTCACATTTGATGAAGCTCATATGAAGGAAACCCAAAGCAACAAAAATGATCAGGAGATTTGTCAAGTTGAAAAATCATTTAATGATGCTGACATATCTTTTAAAGATCAAATTGTACAGGGTATGGAGCAATTGGACATTGATTGCAATAGTGAAGGACACGTGGAAGCCAATGAAGATGCACACGTGGAAAATCAAAACTCTCAAGTCAATACACAAATTGGAGATCAATCTGATGAGCAAAATGTGTCTACTCCAATTTACCTACTGAACAGAGAAACGTGGAAAGCCCATACAATCTACAACCTGACTTGAGATGGCTCAAAATCACCCTCCAGAGCTAGTGATGTGAGATCCACGAGAAGGAGTAAAAACAAGGTCCTCAAGTATAAATTCTTTATTCTCTTGTTTTCTTTCTCAGGTGAGCCCACAAGCATTGAAGAAGCACTAAGTGATCCAGATTGGATCAATGCAATGCAAGAAGAGCTTGAACAGTTTAAGAGAAATGACGTATGGGAATTAGTTCCAAGACCTGAAAATTACAAATGTAATTGAACAAAATGGTCTTTCGGAATAAAGCTAATGAGGATGGAATCGTCATTCGAAATAAAGCACGTTTAGTGGCAAAAGGATATTCACAAGAAGAAGGCATAGATTTCGATGAAACGTTTGCACCCGTTGCAAGACTAGAAGCCATCAGAATATTTCTAGCTTATGCCGCATACAGAATTTCACTGTCTATCAAATGGACGTGAAAAGTGCATTTTTAAACGGATTACTTGAAGAGGAAGTCCTACGTTGAGCAAACCTCCCGTTTCGAGGTAAAAGGTGATATTAATAAGGTCTACAGATTAAAGAAGGCGTTATATGGGTTAAAACAAGCACCGAGAGCTTGGTATGACACCCTATCAACGTTCCTAATTAACTGTGGTTTCACAAAAGGCCTTGTTGATAAAACCTTATTTAGAATTCAAGAAAATGATCACATTTTATTGGTACAAATTTATGTTGATGATATTATCTTTGGAAGTACTAATAAAATTCTTTGTGAGAAATTTTCTAAGCTCATGCAGAATAAGTTTGAGATGAGCATGATGGGAGAATTGAATTACTTTCTTGGACTACAAGTAAAGCAACTCAGCGAAGGAATATTCATCAATCAGGCCAAGTACACAAAAGATCTGATAAGGAAATTTGGTCAAGATGGAAAATCCTCAATCAAGATCCGATGAGCACATCTTTACGATTAGATAAAGATGATGAAGGCAAGGATGTTGACGAAACAAAATATCGAGGAATGATTGGATCATTACTATACCTCACTGCAAGTCGACCAGATATATCTTATTCAGTGGGAGTATGTGCTAGGTTCCAGTCAAAGCCAAAGAGAGTCATCTTCTTGCTACCAAGAAAATCATCCGATACTTAAAAGGAACAGTCAATGTGGATTATGGTATCCCAAAGAAGGTAATTTTACACTAACTGGTTCTCAGATGCAGATTTTGCAGGATGTAAAATCGATCGCAAAAGTACCTCAGGAACGTGCCAGTTCTTAGGGGGAAGGTTGGTTTCATGGTTCAGCAAAAAGCAAAACTCCATAGCTACAAGTACAGCCGAAGCTGAATATATAGCTGCTGGAAGTTGTTGTGCGCAAATTCTTTGGATGAAACAACAGCTGAAAGATTATGGCGTGAATTGTGAAAATGTCAATATATTGTGTGACAATACAAGTGCTATTGCCATAACACATAATCCCGTGTTACATTCAAGAACAAAACACATTGATGTGAGACATCATTTTATCCGGGATCATGTTGAAAAGAAGGAATTATCAATCGAATATATCCCGACGAGAATCAATTAGCTGATATTCTCACAAAGCCTCTGTGTGAATCAAGATTTTCGAAATTGAGACACGAATGGGCATGATTGAATTGAGCTAAGTTTCTAAACTCTATTCTAATTATAAGCTCAATTTTTCATCTGATATTTCGACACTTTATCTGATTTAAATTTTCGTGCCTATGTGTCACACATGCAAAAAATGTCACATCTTTTTAAAGTCCACCTATATCTATTAAATGGTGTTAAAGCACATAGTGCTTATATATCTTTCTAACCGTATATCTATATACATATATACAAGTAGAAATCATTTAGATATGCCAAATCTTACCATTTAAGAGTGATAAGATGGTGTGATGATAGAATGTCTTAAATGAGAACACCTTTTTATGGTAGTTGTGCACAATAAATAGTCTAGAAAGAATAGATTTCTCTTTCTTCCATCTACATAAAAACGTGTAGATCATACATATTATTTTCGAACAGATTTAGTGCTCTTTGAATTTTATTTCAGGTAAAATCAGTCCGAGTATCTAAATTTTTGGCGCCACATCAGCAGACAAATTGGATGGAGAATATATAACCTAAACTAACTATCAGTTAGGTCCAAGGTTGGAAGCTATTGGAATATCAAAAATACCCCTCACTTATTAAAAGTCAACATTTAATTGTGAGGATATTTGTGTAAAGACACCTCTTTTCTACCCAATCGGTTGGAGAAGCCACCATCACACTCAAATTTTCAAAAGCCTTTCATCTTCCATAGCCGAAATACAAACCTCTCTTCCAAAAATTCTCAATCCCTCAAATCTCCTAAAAATATCAATCGCATTATGGCCACCATTGGAGATACAAGCTCACAACCGAATGAAGAACACACCACACAACTCAACCTTACAAAGCTAGCAGTGGGAATCAAGGCCGGAGGAAGTTTTGACCCTCAAGGATTCCTCAAAGAAGCCGAGAACTCTCATCTTGCACAAAGAATCATCAATGCACTTCAACAAAGCAATCTAATGAGGTTATGTTCTTACTCATATTCTGGATTTTATGATGAAGATGTAGCAGAGTTTTATATGAATGCCAAGGTTGTTGGATGGACCATTGAGTCCACCGTGAATGGAACTCTCATCACCATTGATGAACACGAGTTACACACAACCTTTGGACTGCCCATATCTAGTCCAGAACAACCACTGTTGGACTTAGATGTTCATTTATATGATCATACGGAAATTTGGACAGAAATTCGGAATGAGAATGCCTCTCTCGAACCAAATCTTTCCGGTCAAAAATCTGAGTTGAAGTTGGAGTATGAAATGCTTGTTAAAATTCTCTACAAATGTGTGTTGTGCAAATTAAATAGCATGGAAGATATTTCACCCGTAAGAATTGGTTATGTACATGCTATCATGAATGTTGTTAGGGGTGATTGGAGTAAGCTTGTCTTGAGCCGAATTGCACACTTTGTGAAAGGTGCAAAAATAAGGAATGGGAAGTTCAACCGTATATTAGGGTTCGGTTTGCTCATTGGTGAGATTATCAAAAGAAAAGGGTTGACTATGAGGTCAAAGAAGCCTTTTGGGAGTAATAGAATCTTGTTTAAAGATCATGAAGTGATTAGTGATCTAAATTCCAAAAGAAAGAGGAAGCCGAGAGGTATCCCAGCTAGAAAAAGACCAGTTGCAGAAATTCTTGGTCTACCCTCTCAATCCCGTGAAAACCTACATCAAGCCAAAATCCAAACACAAGCCATAACCCTACCTCAAGCCTTAACCCTACCACAAGCCAAAATCCTACCACATGTCTTAACCCAAATGCAAGCCAAAGTCTCTTAAATCCTTTTTCCCAAATTGCCGAATTGGAAACAATGTTGAATGAGGAGATTCATCAAGTTGAAGGTTTAGACTTTGTATTAGTGAATGAATACCGTAGAGTCCTAAATTGGAGAAAATGGAGACTTGGTCCTTATGATGAGTTGATGACTAAGGGACCAAGTATGCATGAAGAAGAATTGTTTTCATTAAATTGGATTGGCAATTTTGATGTTTGCCATGCAACCTTGTTGTCTACGGTGAATGGAGCATTTGTGAATAAATTGAAAGCCAAATTGGCCGAAGCTACTGTTGACTGCACTGTTCAAAGTGATTTGCCTACTGAAGAAAATTTTTTAGTTGATATGGCCGAATTTGTGACAAGGGATGTTGAAGAAAATGTCACGTATGGTGTACATTTGATGGATAGTGGCTTATATGATGTGAGTGTGTTAAATCTCACTGAAATAAGTCAAGACCAAAATGCCATGCAAGCTAGTCAACATACGGAGGAAATTCAATCTATTAATGCAGAAAGTGCACATGGTGACACTCACGTGCTACACACTCCGGAAAGGGAAGGAAATCTAGTGGAAAATCAAGCTCAATCTCACATGCTTGAAGCCAATTTTGCTCAAGAAGGAGCAAGGTGTTTTCCCTCATCCCGAGAAGAGCAAGAACTTGATGGCACACCTACAAATGAGAAATTAAAAAATCTGGAGAATGTTGTCTTAAGCCTTGTTGACCGAATGGAGAGCATGTTTCAAGGGATCTACACTCATGTGGATCAAGTTGTCAATATTCAAGTGGAAAATTCGAAGCATCTTTTGATGAAAATCGGAGAAGTCAACAACATTTGATTGATACCCACCAAGCACTTGAAAGACAAGTTGGAAGTTTGAATAACAATGTCAAAGGGCAACTCAATGAGTTCTATATCCAACTTTCCCAAATCCTCAAGAATTCTGGAAAGGCAAATGAAGCAATTGCCGTGAGCCAAAGCCAAGGTATTCTCAATGTTGTTCATCAACATGAAAAGCAGATTAGTGATGTCCACACGGATCTCATCTCAGTTAACACCAAAGTGGGCTGTCTTCGGGTCTTTATGAGAATATTTCCGAATCCATTTCATCTCTTCGTGAATCGGTTCATACACTTCTTGATTACGCCAAAAAGGGGAAGAGAGATTCAGTCATTTGGAGAGCATGATTGAGATGATGATGACTGCCATGGCTAGCAGAAATGTTTAGTAGCACCAGAGGTGGAGGAGGCAGATCTGTTGGAAGAAATGCACCAAGAAGAGGAGGATTGGAGTATTGGTCGGTGGTGGTGAAGCTGGCAGTCCAGGAGGATCAAGCAGTGCAAATACCACTAACCGTTCTTTTCGTGATATTGTTTGTGCAGGAGGAAACATTGAGCAAATAAATTGGTACAACCGTGCAGCTCTTTATTTGGAATCCACACCGAGAGATGGTAGAGTTGAAATGCCAAAGTTGGTGACTTGAATGATCTACCAAAAGGAATGAAGAAAAGTGGTCCTAGTGATCAAAACATGTGGGTTTCAAGTGAAAATTTCAGAAGAATTCAAAGCTATGCTAGAGCCTGATGATTATGGTTCTAAGGGACTACATCAAAGTCAATGATGCCGAGCTACAAGATGGAAAAAGTCTAGAAGAGTGCATCATATGGTATGAGGAAGGTATACTGCCCGGAGCAACATCACTGAAGCTTTCAACTACTATTCAGTTGGGCAGGTATGCAACAACTTTGCCATTAGTGACAA
>NW_017618309.1:0-22078 GCF_001879475.1 Ipomoea nil
TAAATTAGTAATGCAATGAAATTCGAAATAAGTTAGGAGTAATTTGCAATAACCACTATATGGTAATAGAGTTTTAGCAGTTCTAAAGGCAAGAGCTTTTGTCTTTTCTCTAATCTCTCCACTTTAAACTTTGTGAATAAAAGGATCAAATTTAAAACTAAAAAGCATTCATTCAATAGACATCAACAATAAATGGAGTACTCAAAATTATACTGGCAACAAGAATCTCAAATGCATCATGTTTCCACTTTGAAACATTCAAATCAAAATAATTTTAAACACGAAATAGAAATGGAATTATTACCAGTAGTGCTTGAACATAATCTTTATCATCAATGTCCGACATGTTCTCAATTAAAGTCTTCATGTAAGCCATGACATAGAAACCGCATTGGTTACTATCGGTTAACGAGGAGCCTACAAATGTTAAATAAGATTTGCATGTGCATTACAATTTAACATATACAAACACATATATCTAATTAGTTAAAAATATTAATTACCTTGACAATTTCCAAGCAGTTTTACTTTGTGCTTTCTTTCCATTCCCAGAGGCCGCATGAACCATTTTAATAGCCCTTCAAATATATTGTTGATTATTCAGATTATGTAATAATCATACCGATAGGATAAGTTGCTATTTTTGTTAAACACACTTTGCAAGATGAATACCTGTGTAGAAGCTTGTGGTGGGCATTTGAACTTTTTAAAATAAATTATACAGTGAAAAATAATCTATTGATTAGACTGAAAACAAAACCAAAAAAAAAAAAAAAAAAAAATCAAAATGAACAGCATACTGTGATCTACACATTTATATTTGTGGATCTGTGCCATGTTCATCTGCCAAAAATGAAGAAAAAATCTACCAATGCAAAGAATAAAATAAAATAAACTTCGCCACAACAAAAGTATTTAGCCAACTATTAGTGAGTTATATCTATGAGAAGAAAACGCAAAACTAATACCCCAAAAAATGAATGAATTAAAACCATTTTACAAAAGTAAATGAGTTCCTGATCATTTACTTTATAATCCATTCCACAACAATGAATCAAAATAAAAAGCATCAGAATTTGAAATAATAGAGCACAAATGCTTAATGAATTTCAAGTTGTTATTCAGATTACTAATACCTAATCTGAAAGTAAATATTACATTCCAAATCCACATAATCTTTGACAAACAAACAAAAAATTATGTTATATATGTATTAATGTATTTCTCTTTTCAGAAAGATTTCACAGCAATAACTGTCCTTACTCCCATAATTATTTTGCACAGAATGAACATGGCACAGATGAAATCCGTATAGCGCAGTTGACATAACAGCATGGCTCAAGGAAACACGTTTATATTTGGGAATACAGGCAAAACACATAATCTAAAAAGATAGCATGGCTCAAGGAAACACATTAAATACTCCGTTTATACACAATGCAATCTATCAATTGCATAGACAAATACTACAATCATCAACAGCTCATGCAACTATCCAAAATTATGGCTCAAGGAATCTTTATTTTATATATAGATATATGTGTTTGTATATGTTAAATAAAATCTCCCAAATTTTTTTGGGAATAAAAATAGGGAAAAAGTTCTCACCTGTAAAAAAACGATTGTGTTTTGTATGCAAATGAGATTTTATCAATTTTGTTAAAAATTCCGTCATTTAAGAAGTATAAACATTCCACTTTTGAAATTTTGTCATCCAACCTTTGGTTATCCGAGTTGATTACCCTTAATTCGTGTACTTATTTACGGTCAGTCTCTTTGGTTTCCCAAACAATGACATTAATTACCATATCTAAACAATGTCTCCTTACAATCTATAAATACATCTGAGTTCATATCAAATCAAATACAATACAAACATCAGGTATTACAGATTGGTTACAGTATAAATACAATCTCCATTAAGCATTAAACCTCTCTAGGTTAGGTGTTTGCGTACATATGAAATCGGAGATAGGAAGGGTAGCGAAACGATAAAGGGCAAGGAGTATGTTTCATGACCAAGAGGTATACATGTAGATATTTTTTTTATTTGAAATTTTTTTTTTTACATCCCATTATTACAGAGAAGCTTTTTGCATGCCAGTATATATATATATATATATATATATATATATATATATATATATATATATTAATGTTCTGTTCTATTTGTGGTTGTTGGTATGGGGCAATTATGCCATGGACGACATTCAATGTTATCATCATATATACACTATTATATTATATATATTGTTGGTTTTGAACTTTTGATGCTTTTATACCCTTATAGTGGTCTATTTGGTTTCAGTATATTTTTTTTATATGTATTGACTCATGCCTATTTCATTATATGTTTGTGTTGTTTTTTTTTTTTTTATATATTAATTTTAGGTATCACTCTAAGGCTACTGTCTGGAAGACAAGTTGGAGCAGTGCATCCTTGGTGTTATTGACTCCTTAGATCTTTGGATTAATATGTGATGGCTTCTTATGTTTTTAATAATGTTATGTTAAGTTCCAAACTTTGTATACATTTATTTAATTTTCAGTACCAATGCCAGATGTCAATATACATTGTATTGTTGGTATTAATCCTTTTTACAACTTTACAGTAGCTCTATTTGGTTTCAGTATATTTTTCATATATGTGTATTGACTTATGCCCTATTTCATTATATGTTTGTGTTTTTTATTATAATAATTGTAGGTATCAAGAGATTTAGTCAGCCATTATTAGAAGCTTTAGTCTAGAAGCCAATTAAGTTGCAGCAGTACATCCTGTAAAGCTGTTGTTATTGACTCCTCAGGTCTTTGGGATTAATATGTCATGGCTTCTTATGTTATTTTAATTTGCAAACTTTTTTTACATTTAATTTCCAGCACCAATCTCAAATGTCAACATACAGTGTTTCTGGATGGAACTAATGTAAAAATAAACCTTTAAATGAACATTAATAACATAATTCAGATTCTTAAAAATAAAATATTACACGATCAGTACATTATATATTTATATTTTTAATAAAATTATATCTACTTACTATCATGACGTTAAAATAATACTTTTAAAATTGTGTCCGTGCATTGCACGGGAAAATACTAGTTAAAGCAAATAAGTAAAGAATATTTTTTGTTAGTTTAAAATAAATATTGCTTAGTATAATTGGCATCAGGTACAATAGATTTTTAACTTATTTAAAAAAATAGTTTTGGTGATTATATATTGTAATAAAGATAAAAATAATTAGAAATAAAAATTGGGAATACTAATTTGAACAAAATAAATTAATTTTCCAATGAAACATTTGGTTATATTACTTCTAAGCTTTATTAAGATGGTAATATTATTATTATTATTCTACAAGGCAATGATTCGTTCTTTACTAAAATGTATTTAAAAAAATAGAGATCGTCATGTTGTTGCAACGCAAATTATGCTGTGGAAACGTGTTCAGCATTCGCATAATGAACACAGGGGTAGATCCATAATTTCTAGGTTGTAGATTCATAATTTTGTTTTTCATTTGTAATTAACGACGTTTCTCTCTTCGCAATCACATTATTTCGTCTTCGTAGTACAGAAATTATGAATCTACAATATATAAATTATGAATCTACAGTATAGATGTTATGAATCTACAATTTAAAAATTATGAATTTACAGCTTAGAAATTATAGATTTATCCCAGGTTACTGCTCGTCCGTGTTCTCCGCCGACTGCCTACCGCCGCCGCGTCCAAGCTTCGACGCCGTCGCCGCGCCCAAACTCTTCCGCCATCGCCGCCTCCATCATGTGTCGTCGTCGGTCCAGCCGCTGCCGCCGTGAAGAACTGAGGTTTAGCTTTTAAGGTTAGCTTTTCTATTTTAATGTGCAAAGCTGTCAAATACATCCAAGTTAGGTCTGATTGTATCAATGTGTGTGTTTAATTTGTGCAAAATTTTGGATTTAAACATCAATTACTATTGTGTGAATTTGGCTATGGTTTTCATTTGGATAGTTGCATGAGCTGTTGATGATTGTAGTATTTGTCTATGCAATTGATAGATTGCATTGTGTATAACGGAGTATTTAATGTGTTTCCTTGAGCCATGCTATCTTTTTAGATTATGTGTTTTGCCTGTATTCCCAAATATAAACGTGTTTCCTTGAGCCATGCTGTTATGTCAACTGCGCTATACGGATTTCATCTGTGCCATGTTCATTCTGTGCAAAATAATTATGGGAGTAAGGACAGTTATTGCTGTGAAATCTTTCTGAAAAGAGAAATACATTAATACATATATAACATAATTTTTTGTTTGTTTGTCAAAGATTATGTGGATTTGGAATGTAATATTTACTTTCAGATTAGGTATTAGTAATCTGAATAACAACTTGAAATTCATTAAGCATTTGTGCTCTATTATTTCAAATTCTGATGCTTTTTATTTTGATTCATTGTTGTGGAATGGATTATAAAGTAAATGATCAGGAACTCATTTACTTTTGTAAAATGGTTTTAATTCATTCATTTTTTGGGGTATTAGTTTTGCGTTTTCTTCTCATAGATATAACTCACTAATAGTTGGCTAAATACTTTTTTGTGGCGAAGTTTATTTTATTTTATTCTTTGCATTGGTAGATTTTTTCTTCATTTTTGGCAGATGAACATGGCACAGATCCACAAATATAAATGTGTAGATCACAGTATGCTGTTCATTTGATTTTTTTTTTTTTTTTTTTGGTTTTGTTTTCAGTCTAATCAATAGATTATTTTTCACTGTATAATTTATTTAAAAGTTCAAATGCCCACCACAAGCTTCTACACAGGTATTCATCTTGCAAAGTGTGTTTAACAAAAATAGCAACTTATCTATCGGTATGATTATTACATAATCTGATAATCAACAAATATTTGAAGGGTAAAATGGTTCATGCGGCCTCTGGGAATGGAAAGAAAGCACAAAGTAAACTGCTTGAAAAATTGTCAAGGTAATTTTAATATTTTTATAATTAGATATATGTGTTTTGTATATGTTAAATTGTAATGCACATGCAAATCTTATTTAACATTTGTAGGCTCCTCGTTAACCGAATAGTAACCAATGCGGTTTCTATGTCATGGCTTACATGAAGACTTTAATTGAGAACATGTCGGACATTGATGATAAAGATTATGTTCAAGCACTACTGGTAATAATTCCATTTCTATTTCGTGTTTAAAATTATTTTGATTTGAATGTTTCAAAGTGGAAACATGATGCATTTGAGATTCTTGTTGCCAGTATAATTTTGAGTACTCCATTTATTGTTGATGTCTATTGAATGAATGCTTTTTAGTTTTAAATTTGATTTTTATTCAGAAAGTTTAAAGTGGAGAGATTAGAGAAAAGACAAAAGCTCTTGCCTTTAGAACTGCTAAAACTCTATTACCATATAGTGGTTATTGCAAATTACTCCTAACTTATTTCGAATTTCATTGCAATTACTAATTTATTTACTCACTTTTTACATGTAGTTCCAACAAGTTGAATATGACAAAGCGGTTATTGATCTGGTGCGTTCTGAATGGGCCGATATTCTATCAAGTTATATCTACATAAATCATGGTGCAAAGTAAAATTTGTCAAACATATAATCAATCAATTCACTCTTGGTAAATAAAAATGGCAATTTATATCCTACACCACGGCGCGCGTTGCATTGTGCGCCCAGATGCAAAACGACGTCGTTTCATTTTTTTTTTTTAATTTCCCGCCTCAGTGATTGACAGTTAATTTTTCTTTCAAAAAAAACCCATGTTCAAAAATGTACATAATGTTATACTAAAATACACATAATTGTATACATGAATTTACATAATTATATAATAAAATATACATACTCTTTTTAAAAAGATAATACATAATCTAACATAATACATAATACACATAAACTTTTAACATAATACACATCAACTCTTAACATAATACACAAAAATTTCCTAATTCGGATGTACATAATTGTATAAAAAGAATGTACAGAATTGTATAGAAAATGTACATAATTGTATGAACAAATATACATAATCACAGCAATTTCCTACCGCGCTCCCATTGTTGGAGATGAATGCACAATTTATACAGAGCAGAGAGACCTTAATTCAATTCATTCCTGGCTTTAATAGCATTCTAAATTCACCGCTCACCTGCGGGCTCCCTGATGATGAAAAGGAAGTTGCGTGAGGCTGGCGGAGAGGTAGTTGCAGTTTGTTGCCGGAAATGGGGAGAAGACATCGGAGAAGAAAGAAAATGAGTAAAATGACTAAAATACCCTCATTATTTGATCTATTAAATTTTTCCGGTGAGATTTGGCCAGAAATTTGGTCGGCGTGACCAAAATTGATAGAATTACATAGTCAAGGAACTAAATTAACATTTTTGAAAGTCAAGTGTTACAATTAACACAGCTCCAATAGTCAGTGGACCAAAATTGAAATTTTCTCTTATTTTAATTTCAGTACTTTAATTTCTCGATTTAGAATGTATTTACTTTGAACATTAATTAGTCTTTGAAGTTTTTCATAAGATTCCATCTTTTTCATATTACGAAATCAGTTATGAAAATTGAAACGTATAAAATTAATATGTTACGCTGATTTAGATTCATAAATTATTTGTTCTTAAAAGTAATGATGATTTCTTAAAAGTTTGTATATTTCACTAAATCATTTGTCAATTGTAATACATAAGTAATGCACTTTTAAAATAAGTAAGGACTACACTACGCCGGCCGCACATGTTGACGTTGTTTTGATCGGACCCATTTCATTCCTTATCCACTCGCATCGCCTCCTAGACAATATTAGTCATATCATCTACCTTTTCTCGTATTTTCTGGAAGCATCCTCAATAGGGAATTATGGAAGGTTGTTGCAGGGGCAATGCACATGTGGATTAGAGCAAAAGATGAGAAAGAATAAATTGGGGTCTTGCAGGAGGCATTAATTTTTGTCAGATTCAGTGAGTCCCACCAAGAAAAAAAAACTGTCTCCTTGTGCACGTGAGTCGCATCAGAAATGCTCAGCCTGGTGCGTGCACACCACGTGCCATAGCTAGCTTGAATTGATGTTTCGTTATATTATATTGTTGCATAGCTAAACCTTAGCTAGCTTTCTAATTAATATTGCAAATAATTTATGTTTGTTTCATGAAGTTAACAAATTCAACCTGCTTCCCTTAATAGGAAATTCCATATATCATTCACGGAATTTGAGAGAAGGAATTTTAAAAGAAAGGTTTTAATTAGGAATCGTGAAAAGAAAGTTTGAGAGATAGAGATATCAAAAATTTAAGATGTTATGTTTATCGGGAATGAATGGGAAAAGGTCGTGAAGGATGACTGTGTCATAAATGGAGACCAATTGTTTTTTTTTTTTTAATCTATAACGTACGGTTGTGACGCAGTGTTTTGACTTCTTTGTAGTTGACTTATTCGATTCCTGAAAAGATAAGAGTGGAAGATGAAATGAGAGAGCCTATTCAATTTCTTAACAAAGACTACAAGAAAATAGTACACGGTAAAATACTATTAGAACTAGCAATAGATTAAATAATTTCAATTTAAATATTTATGATTTTAGTATTTTACGAATGATTATATCGTGGCACCCGCGATGAACGAAGGATAATACCAAAATGCTCTTGGTTAATCGAAGCTCTCGCTGGCTGGTTGACGGAATAACGGTCGGAAGGACTAAACCGACTAAAAATAATTATTTTCGTTGACCAAATAGATGAATAAGAGATTGAGGGACTACTTGACAGTTCGCTAATAATTGAGGGACCAAATTCTTAATTCCCCCTAAATTAAATACCTGTGAGTTTCAGTAACTTACTTTCAAAATTTTCAATTTCTTTACAAATTTTATTTTTTGACGTGTTATTAATATATTAACTTTTTAATTACTATTCGACATGTTTGTTAACTCCATCATATAGGAATCGTTATACAGTTGACCATGGTCCACACATTGTTCTGTGGGCCTTGGTCGTCAAATGAAACTACACAGTAGAATTAAATTGATACTATAGTAATGCTATAATAAAACTAGTGTATGTGAAAAAATGCAACTTTAAAAAAGTGTATTCAATAATATATATTGTCAAATTAAACTGTAGTATAAAGCCGGGGGTAGCCATATAAGGTTGGAACAGGGCATAAGGTTAGAACTATGATACTTGTGACATGTAGTTATCACTGTGGCATGTAGTTGCCAATGTGCGAATGTATTTTCTTTGCTAATGAGCATGTCTGACGTATTTTACTTTGTGATCAATAGAATGCATCTTGAGTTGTATTGTCTTTCATGATTCTTGTCTTGGTATTGTCGTAAGGATGTTGATTCCTTTTCCTTTTTAGAGTGTTAATGAGTCCTTGAAGTTGACTTCTTTCGATGGCTTTTTGAAATGATATATACTGTATTCCGTTTCAAAATGGTTTTTGACTTATACCTTATTTGATAGGAATATTTTTGTAATAAAATTTTGATGAGCCAAATGTACTTTAGATCCCCTTAGAATTTAGGTCTTTAATTAGTACAAGCATCATAATCCAGAATATCGAGTCAAAGAGAAATCTACCACATGAAGAACAAAATTAATTCGGAAAATTAATTTTGGTCCTACAAGTATTCATCCGAGAAAGAAGCATTAAGGAATGGTGCTGCAATATTAGTAAACCCGTTATAAATTTATAGACATATTATGTCTAACATAAAGTAATTTTTATTGACTTATCAATTATCAATTAGAACTCTGCATAAGAGAACTTCACTAACTTTAAAGTAATTTGTTATGACATAATTTTTATTTTTATTTGTTTAAAGTGTAAAAATTAACGGTCTATTTGACAGATTTTCCTTGAAACAATTTTCCTTAAATCAATTATTTGATCAGGCAATTTGCGCGAAAAATGCATCAGCATCGTAACCTCATGATCCAAAGGCCTTTATGGTCTCCTCATATTTGCGGTTCAGCTCGTCTACAGTGACATGCATCTCCTCAATCAAACTTTTCCTTTTTCATGACAGTAACATACCACATGTCGTATTCTGCCTCCAATTTAGCACGCTTCTGACTCTCAACTCAGCTCATCGTTGCTCTCCATAACCTTAACCTGGAAAGAAGCGCAGAATTTTAAATCCAATTAACTGATTTAATCCAAATTCCAAGCAATCTAAATCTGAAATGCATGGATTAAAAATTCATAATTGCATAAGAGAAATTGAAAAGAATACAACACAGCACAATCTGAATCTGAAATGCAATGAATTAAGAATTCAAAAATTGGCAATAGAGAAATCGAAAATGATACAACACAATCTACATCCGGAGTGTAAGGGATTAAGAATTCAAAATTGCAATAGAGAAACGAAAAGAAACACAATAGAATCTAAATCTAAAATACAATGCAGGGATTAAGAATTCGAAATTGCAGTATGAAAATCCGAAAAGAATAGAACACCATCTACATTTAAAATACAATGCAGGGATTACGAATTCGAAATTGTAGTAGAGAAACATAAAAAGAATACAACACAATCTAGATCTGAAATACAATTCACGAATTCGAAATTGTAGTAGATTGAAGGCAAGTAAAAAGAAAACCAACACAATCTAGATTTAAAATATAAGGATTAAGAATTAAAAATTGTAGTAGAGAAAGAAGGCTACTTTTTGGAATTGAAACACATACAATACGATATTGAGATGTATACCCTGGTAGAGATTAGCAATGATATAATTACTCCCAATTTATATATATAACAAATTATATAAAAGTCAATCTATATTAGAGAATCGAAATGAAGAAATCACCATTGCCACTAAAAAAACGTGTGGACCTGAGAAAAAGTCATGACATTTATTTATTATTTTTATTTTTAAACTGTTTTCTCTTTTATGGTAAAAACTAGTTTTTAACGCGCATTGCGGCAATTGAGTTAATGCTCCAATGTTTATATTTTTATATAAATACTTTATAGTATATCAATACAAGATTATATTAGAGTTGGTCATGCAAAGATAATAAAATGTTAAATTTTGCTTATTTAAATAGATAATTGTAAGTTTACGAATGTAAGATAATACAATTATGTTTGATTATAATTGTCACTAAAATAATTAATGGTAATTTTCTAAATACTTACTCTAAAAATAATAGTCTAAATAATGCTAGTCTAAAAATAATAGTGTAAATAAAATCTACATTTGGTTTAAATTTCTCTAAGCATTCTTAATTCTCTTAAGGGGAGCTTTGTCATTCTCTTCATCTTCATCTTCAGTACATATCCTCTTCTTTTGATTTGGTAGTTCGCCATGTTCAATTGTGTTAGTTGTAATATCATAGTGGGAAGCATCATGCAATGACATTACAGTGTAGGAAGAAGTGGATCATGTCATCCGAAACTGCCCCGCGGCAAGAGAAGTGTGGCAGAATCTCAACTTCTCAAATGACCAGGGTAATTTCTTTTACCATTGATTTTAATTACTGGCTAATGAACAACTTGGCAGGGTGCAGAGGCGATAAAAGAAAGAAGAGATTCGCAATCACCGTGTGGTGGATCTGGAATTGGAGAAATAAAACCATCTTCAATGTCAAGACACTCGAAGCGCATGAGAAGGGGAAATGGCTGAAACGCCAATTCAGTGCGATAGAGGCAGTGCTGGAGCAATCATTATTGTGTGGACCATATTTTGTATATTGTAAAATCTATTATGCACCGCGCGTCAGACACTACAGTGTGTCTAAACCCGACACTGGCTCACGTATTATTTTTATATTATCAAATGAACTACAGTTATATCAAAATGAAATTGTAGTTGTGGTGAAATGAAACTACAGTATATATAAAATGAAATTGAATAACATTTCACATATTTGAGTGTATATTGTACAATGAGTTGTAATTATATTCAAATGATCATGTATGTGTTTTAATGAAATTATAGTGTATATAAAATAAAATTAAGAGTAAATACCACCTATGGTCCCTCGAGTTTGGTGGCATCGCCATCAATGGTCCCTAACTTCCGTAATTACCATCTGTCATCCTCCCGAGTTGTGGAAAGTTACCTTCTAGCGTCCTTCCGTTACTTCATCCCGTCTCAGCCGTCAAAATGGAGGGTAATATTGTCATTTGACTTATACGAAAAGAGTTAATACCAGCCAAGGTCCCTCGAGTTTGGTGGTTTGGTCATCTTTAGTACGAAACTTGGCCAAACAATATTAAATGACACTACAAGAAAAATGCACATAGACAACGGTTAATAACCGTTGTCGTAGGGGTAAAACTTCTGTTGTTGAAGCCGGTGTTGTTGTAGGTCACGCGCATAGACAACGGTTTTTAACCGTTGTATTTTCTAGAAACGACAACGGTTTTTTCAACCGTTGTCTATTAAGTGTTGTTGAAGCTGGTGTTGTTGTAAGTAACGCACATAGACAACGGTTTAAACCGTTGTCTTTTCTAGAAACGACAACGGTTTTCTAACCGTTTCTATTAAGTGTTGTTTGAAACCGGTGTTGTAAAAGTCACGCACATAGACAACCGTTAAAAACCGTTGTCTTTTCTTGAAACGACAACGGTTTTCGAACCGTGTCTATTAAGTGTTGTTGAAACCGGTGTTATTAAAAGTCACACACATAGACAACAGTTTTTAATCGTTGTCTTTTCTATAAACGACAACGGCTTTTTAACCGTTGTCTATTAAGTGTTGTTGAAACCGGTGTTGTTAAAAGTCACACACATAGACAACGGTTATAAAATGTTGTCTTTTCTATCAACGACAACGGTTTTGTAACCGTTGTCTATTAAGTGTCGTTGAAACCGGTGTTAAAAGTCACGTACATAGACAACAGTTTTAAACCGTTGTCGTTTCTTCGAAAGACAACGGTTTTTGACCCGTTGTCTATTCAATGTAGTTGAAACCGGTGTTGTTAAAAGTGATGCACATAGACAACGGTTTTTTAACTGTTGTCTTTTCTTTAAAAGACAACAGTTATAAACTGTTGTCTATTGTGTGTAGTTGAAATCGTTGTTGTTAAAAGTCACGCCGATAAACTGTTGTATTTTTTAAAAAAGACAACAGTTTCAAACTGTTGTCTATTATAAAATAGACAACGATTTTTAACCGTTGTCTCAACGTTTTTTAACCCGCGCTTAAATGTTAATCATATACCAAAAATCAATTTATACATTCACCATGGCCAAGTGTAGTTACATAATTTTGCACAAGCCAAGGTTCAAAATAACAAGTGTAAATACTTCCATGACCAATTCTCATCGAATCATATATCATCCAAGTCATAATAATACAAAAAACAATTTCACGAAATCGTCATAATACTACAACAAACAATTCCACGAAGTCTAAAAGATCAAAACGTTCTAATGATCAAATCATACCTACTGTATATAACTTGATAGAATATCGGCCCATTCAGAACGCACCAGATCAATAACCGATTGTCATATTCAACTTGTTGGAACTACATGTAAGAAGTGAGTAAATAAATTAGTAATTGCAATGAAATTCGAAATAAGTTAGGAGTAATTTGCAATAACCACTATATGGTAATAGAGTTTTAGCAGTTCTAAAGGCAAGAGCTTTTGTCTTTTCTCTAATCTCTCCACTTTAAACTTTGTGAATAAAAGGATCAAATTTAAAACTAAAAAGCATTCATTCAATAGACATCAACAATAAATGGAGTACTCAAAATTATACTGGCAACAAGAATCTCAAATGCATCATGTTTCCACTTTGAAACATTCAAATCAAAATAATTTTAAACACGAAATAGAAATGGAATTATTACCAGTAGTGCTTGAACATAATCTTTATCATCAATGTCCGACATGTTCTCAATTAAAGTCTTCATGTAAGCCATGACATAGAAACCGCATTGGTTACTATCCGGTTAACGAGGAGCCTACAAATGTTAAATAAGATTTGCATGTGCATTACAATTTAACATATACAAACACATATATCTAATTAGTTAAAAATATTAAATTACCTTGACAATTTTCCAAGCAGTTTTACTTTGTGCTTTCTTTCCATTCCCAGAGGCCGCATGAACCATTTTAATAGCCCTTCAAATATATTGTTGATTATTCAGATTATGTAATAATCATACCGATAGGATAAGTTGCTATTTTTGTTAAACACACTTTGCAAGATGAATACCTGTGTAGAAGCTTGTGGTGGGCATTTGAACTTTTTAAAATAAATTATACAGTGAAAAATAATCTATTGATTAGACTGAAAACAAAACCAAAAAAAAAAAAAAAAATCAAATGAACAGCATACTGTGATCTACACATTTATATTTGTGGATCTGTGCCATGTTCATCTGCCAAAAATGAAGAAAAATCTACCAATGCAAAGAATAAAATAAAATAAACTTCGCCACAACAAAAGTATTTAGCCAACTATTAGTGAGTTATATCTATGAGAAGAAAACGCAAAACTAATACCCCAAAAAATGAATGAATTAAAACCATTTTACAAAAGTAAATGAGTTCCTGATCATTTACTTTATAATCCATTCCACAACAATGAATCAAAATAAAAAGCATCAGAATTTGAAATAATAGAGCACAAATGCTTAATGAATTTCAAGTTGTTATTCAGATTACTAATACCTAATCTGAAAGTAAATATTACATTCCAAATCCACATAATCTTTGACAAACAAACAAAAAATTATGTTATATATGTATTAATGTATTTCTCTTTTCAGAAAGATTTCACAGCAATAACTGTCCTTACTCCCATAATTATTTTGCACAGAATGAACATGGCACAGATGAAATCCGTATAGCGCAGTTGACATAACAGCATGGCTCAAGGAAACACGTTTATATTTGGGAATACAGGCAAAACACATAATCTAAAAAGATAGCATGGCTCAAGGAAACACATTAAATACTCCGTTATACACAATGCAATCTATCAATTGCATAGACAAATACTACACAATCATCAACAGCTCATGCAACTATCCAAAATTATGGCTCAAGGAATCTTTATTTTATATATAGATATATGTGTTTGTATATGTTAAATAAAATCTCCCAAATTTTTTTGGGAATAAAAATAGGGAAAAAGTTCTCACCTGTAAAAAAAACGATTGTGTTTTGTATGCAAATGAGATTTTATCAATTTTGTTAAAAATTCCGTCATTAAGAAGTATAAACATTCCACTTTTGAAATTTTGTCATCCAACCTTTGGTTATCCGAGTTGATTACCCTTAATTCGTGTACTTTTACGGTCAGTCTCTTTGGTTTCCCAAACAATGACATTAATTACCATATCTAAACAATGTCTCCTTACAATCTATAAATACATCTGAGTTCATATCAAATCAAATACAATACAACATCAGGTATTACAGATTGGTTACAGTATAAATACAATCTCCATTAAGCATTAAACCTCTCTAGGTTAGGTGTTTGCGTACATATGAAATCGGAGATAGGAAGGTAGCGAAACGATAAAGGGCAAGGAGTATGTTTCATGACCAAGAGGTATACATGTAGATATTTTTTTTATTTGAAATTTTTTTTTTTTACATCCCATTATTACAGAGAAGCTTTTGCATGCCAGTATATATATATATATATATATATATATATATATATATATATATATATATTAATGTTCTGTTCTATTTGTGGTTGTTGGTATGGGGCAATTATGCCATGGACGACATTCAATGTTATCATCATATATACACTATTATATTATATATATTGTTGGTTTTGAACTTTTGATGCTTTTTATACCCTTATAGTGGGTCTATTTGGTTTCAGTATATTTTTTTTATATGTATTGACTCATGCCTATTTCATTATATGTTTGTGTTTTTTTTTTTTTTTATATATTAATTTTAGGTATCACTCTAAGGCTACTGTCTGGAAGACAAGTTGGAGCAGTGCATCCTTGGTGTTATTGACTCCTTAGATCTTTGGGATTAATATGTGATGGCTTCTTGTTTTTAATAATGTTATGTTAAGTTCCAAACTTTGTATACATTTATTAATTTTCAGTACCAATGCCAGATGTCAATATACATTGTATTGTTGGTATTAATCCTTTTTACAACTTTACAGTAGCTCTATTTGGTTTCAGTATTTTTCATATATGTGTATTGACTTATGCCCTATTTCATTATATGTTTGTGTTTTTTTTTTTATTATAATAATTGTAGGTATCAAGAGATTTAGTCAGCCATTATTAGAAGCTTTAGTCTAGAAGCCAATTAAGTTGCAGCAGTACATCCTGTAAAGCTGTTGTTATTGACTCCTCAGGTCTTTGGGATTAATATGTCATGGCTTCTTATGTTATTTTAATTTGCAAACTTTTTTTACATTTAATTTCCAGCACCAATCTCAAATGTCAACATACAGTGTTTCTGGATGGAACTAATGTAAAAATAAACCTTTAAATGAACATTAATAAATAATTCAGATTCTTAAAAATAAAATATTACACGATCAGTACATTATATATTTATATTTTTAATAAAATTATATCTACTTACTATCATGACGTTAAAATAATACTTTTAAAATTGTGTCGTGCATTGCACGGGAAAAACTAGTTAAAGCAAATAAGTAAAGAATATTTTTTGTTAGTTTAAAATAAATATTGCTTAGTATAATTGGCATCAGGTACAATAGATTTTTAACTTATTTTAAAAAATAGTTTTGGTGATTATATATTGTAATAAAGATAAAAATAATTAGAAATAAAAATTGGGAATACTAATTTGAACAAAATAAATTAATTTTCCAATGAAACATTTGGTTATATTACTTCTAAGCTTTATTAAGATGGTAATATTATTATTATTATTCTACAAGGCAATGATTCGTTCTTTACTAAAATGTATTTAAAAAATAGAGATCGTCATGTTGTTGCAACGCAAATTATGCTGTGGAAACGTGTTCAGCATTCGCATAATGAACACAGGGGTAGATCCATAATTTCTAGGTTGTAGATTCATAATTTTTTTTCATTTGTAATTAACGACGTTCTCTCTTCGCAATCACATTATTTCGTCTTCGTAGTACAGAAATTATGAATCTACAATATATAAATTATGAATCTACAGTATAGATGTTATGAATCTACAATTTAAAAATTATGAATTTACAGCTTAGAAATTATAGATTTATCCCAGGTTACTGCTCGTCCGTGTTCTCCGCCGACTGCCTACCGCCGCCGCGTCCAAGCTTCGACGCCGTCGCCGCGCCCAACCTCTTCCGCCATCGCCGCCTCCATCATGTGTCGTCGTCGGTCCAGCCGCTGCCGCCGTGAAGAACTGAGGTTTAGCTTTTAAGGTTAGCTTTTCTATTTTAATGTGCAAAGCTGTCAAATACATCCAAGTTAGGTCTGATTGTATCAATGTGTGTGTTTAATTTGTGCAAAATTTTGGATTTAAACATCAATTACTATTGTGTGAATTTGGCTATGGTTTTCATTTGGATAGTTGCATGAGCTGTTGATGATTGTAGTATTTGTCTATGCAATTGATAGATTGCATTGTGTATAACGGAGTATTTAATGTGTTTCCTTGAGCCATGCTATCTTTTTAGATTATGTGTTTTGCCTGTATTCCCAAATATAAACGTGTTTCCTTGAGCCATGCTGTTATGTCAACTGCGCTATACGGATTTCATCTGTGCCATGTTCATTCTGTGCAAAATAATTATGGGAGTAAGGACAGTTATTGCTGTGAAATCTTTCTGAAAAGAGAAATACATTAATACATATATAACATAATTTTTTGTTTGTTTGTCAAAGATTATGTGGATTTGGAATGTAATATTTACTTTCAGATTAGGTATTAGTAATCTGAATAACAACTTGAAATTCATTAAGCATTTGTGCTCTATTATTTCAAATTCTGATGCTTTTTATTTTGATTCATTGTTGTGGAATGGATTATAAAGTAAATGATCAGGAACTCATTTACTTTTGTAAAATGGTTTTAATTCATTCATTTTTTGGGGTATTAGTTTTGCGTTTTCTTCTCATAGATATAACTCACTAATAGTTGGCTAAATACTTTTGTTGTGGCGAAGTTTATTTTATTTTATTCTTTGCATTGGTAGATTTTTTCTTCATTTTTGGCAGATGAACATGGCACAGATCCACAAATATAAATGTGTAGATCACAGTATGCTGTTCATTTGATTTTTTTTTTTTTTTTTTTGGTTTTGTTTTCAGTCTAATCAATAGATTATT
The DNA here is from genome assembly GCF_001879475.1 of Ipomoea nil. NCBI lineage: Eukaryota > Viridiplantae > Streptophyta > Magnoliopsida > Solanales > Convolvulaceae > Ipomoea > Ipomoea nil. The sequence continues at coordinate 17,276 of NW_017618309.1, forward strand.
TTTCACTGTATAATTTATTTTAAAAAGTTCAAATGCCCACCACAAGCTTCTACACAGGTATTCATCTTGCAAAGTGTGTTTTAACAAAAATAGCAACTTATCCTATCGGTATGATTATTACATAATCTGAATAATCAACAATATATTTGAAGGGCTATTAAAATGGTTCATGCGGCCTCTGGGAATGGAAAGAAAGCACAAAGTAAAACTGCTTGGAAAATTGTCAAGGTAATTTAATATTTTTAACTAATTAGATATATATGTGTTTGTATATGTTAAATTGTAATGCACATGCAAATCTTATTTAACATTTGTAGGCTCCTCGTTAACCGGAATAGTAACCAATGCGGTTTCTATGTCATGGCTTACATGAAGACTTGAGAACATGTCGGACATTGATGATAAAGATTATGTTCAAGCACTACTGGTAATAATTCCATTTCTATTTCGTGTTTAAAATTATTTTGATTTGAATGTTTCAAAGTGGAAACATGATGCATTTGAGATTCTTGTTGCCAGTATAATTTTGAGTACTCCATTTATTGTTGATGTCTATTGAATGAATGCTTTTTAGTTTTAAATTTGATCATTTTATTCACAAAGTTTAAAGTGGGAGAGATTAGAGAAAAGAAAAAGCTCTTGCCTTTAGAACTGCTAAAACTCTATTACCATATAGTGGTTATTGCAAATTACTCCTAACTTATTTCGAATTTCATTGCAATTACTAATTTATTTACTCACTTTTACATGTAGTTCCAACAAGTTGAATATGACAAATCGGTTATTGATCTGGTGCGTTCTGAATGGGCCGATATTCTATCAAGTTATATCTACATAAATCATGGTGCAAAGTAAAATTTGTCAAACATATAATCAATCAATTCACTCTTGGTAAATAAAAATGGCAATTTATATCCTACACCACGGCGCGCGTTGCATTGTGCGCCCCAGATGCAAAACGACGTCGTTTCATTTTTTTTTTTTAATTTCCCGCCTCAGTGATTGACAGTTAATTTTTCTTTCAAAAAAAACCCATGTTCAAAAATGTACATAATGTTATACTAAAATACACATAATTGTATACATGAATTTACATAATTATATAATAAAATATACATACTCTTTTAAAAAGATAATACACATAATCTAACATAATACATAATACACATAAACTTTTAACATAATACACATCAACTCTTAACATAATACACAAAAATTTCCTAATTCGGATGTACATAATTGTATAAAAAGAATGTACAGAATTGTATAGAAAATGTACATAATTGTATGAACAAATATACATAATCACAGCATTTCCTACCGCGCCTCCCATTGTTGGAGATGAATCACAATTTATACAGAGCAGACGGAGACCTTAATTCAATTCATTCCTGGCTTTAATAGCATTCTAAATTCACCGCTCACTGCGGGCTCCCTGATGATGAAAAGGAAGTTGCGTGAGGCTGGCGGAGAGGTAGTTGCAGTTTGTTGCCGGAAATGGGAGAAGACATCGGAGAAGAAAGAAAATGAGTAAAATGACTAAAATACCCTCATTATTTGATCTATTAAATTTTTCCGGTGAGATTTGGCCAGAAATTTGGTCGGCGTGACCAAAATTGATAGAAATTACATAGTCAAGGAACTAAATTAACATTTTTGAAAGTCAAGTGTTACAATTAACACAGCTCCAATAGTCAGTGGACCAAATTGAAATTTTTCTTATTTTAATTTCAGTACTTTTATTTCTCGATTTAGAATGTATTTACTTTGAACATTAATTAGTCTTTGAAGTTTTTCATAAGATTCCATCTTTTTCATATTACGAAATCAGTTATGAAAATTGAAACGTATAAAATTAATATGTTACGCTGATTTAGATTCATAAATTATTTGTTCTTAAAAGTAATGATGATTTCTAAAAGTTTGTATATTTCACTAAATCATTTGTCAATTGTAATACATAAGTAATGCACTTTTAAAATAAGTAAGGACTACACTACGCCCGCACATGGACTCATCTTAGTGTCTCTGATGGAGGTGAGGTGATCACATGTTGACGTTGTTTGATCGGACCCATTTCATTCCTTATCCACGCATCGCCTCCTAGACAAATATTAGTCATATCATCTACCTTTTTCTCGTAATTTTCTGGAAGCATCCTCAATAGGGGAATTATGGAAGGTTGTTGCAGGGGCAATGCACATGTGGATTAGAGCAAAAGATGAGAAAGAATAAATTGGGGTCTTGCAGGAGGCATTAATTTTTGTCAGATTCAGTGAGTCCCACCAAGAAAAAAAAAACTGTCTCCTTGTGCACGTGAGTCGCATCAGAAATGCTCAGCCTGGTGCGTGCACACCACGTGCCATAGCTAGCTTGAATTGATGTTTCGTTATATTATATTGTTGCATAGCTAAACCTTAGCTAGCTTTCTAATTAATATTGCAAATAATTTATGTTTGTTTCATGAAGTTAACAAATTCAACCTGCTTCCCTTAATAGGAAATTCCATATATCATTCACGGAATTTGAGAGAAGGAATTTTAAAAGAAAGGTTTTAATTAGGAATCGTGAAAAGAAAGTTTGAGAGATAGAGATATCAAAAATTTAAGATGTTATGTTTATCGGGAATGAATGGGAAAAGGTCGTGAAGGATGACTGTGTCATAAATGGAGACCAATTGTTTTTTTTTTTTTATCTATAACGTACGGTTGTGACGCAGTGTTTGACTTCTTTGTAGTTGACTTATTCGATTCTGAAAGAAAGAGTGGAAGATGAAATGAGAGAGCCTATTCAATTTCTTAACAAAGACTACAAGAAAATAGTACACGGTAAAATACTATTTAGAACTAGCAATAGATTAAATAATTTCAATTAAATATTTATGATTTTAGTATTTTACGAATGATTATATCGTGCACCGCGATGAACGAAGGATAATACCAAAATGCTCTTGGTTAATCGAAGCTCTCGCTGGCTGGTTGACGGAATACGGTCGGAAGGACTAAACCGGCTAAAAATAATTATTTCGTTGACCAAATAGATGAATAAGAGATTGAGGGACTACTTGACAGTTTGCTAATAATTGAGGGACCAATTCTTAATTCCCCTAAACTAAATACCTGTGAGTTTCAGTAACTTACTTTCAAAATTTTCAATTTCTTTACAAATTTTATTTTTTGACGTGTTATTAATATATTAACTTTTTAATTACTATTCGACATGTTTGTTAACTCATCATATAGGAATCGTTATACAGTTGACCATGGTCCACACATTGTTCTGTGGGCCTTGGTCGTCAAATGAAACTACAGTAGAATTAAATTGATACTATAGTAATGCTATAATAAAACTAGTGTATGTGAAAAATGCAACTTTAAAAGTGTATTCAATAATATATATTGTCAAATTAAACTGTAGTATAAAAGCCGGGGGTAGCCATATAAGATTGGAACAGGGCATAAGGTTAGAACTATGATACTTGTGACATGTAGTTATCACTGTGGCATGTAGTTGCCAATGTGCGAATGTATTTTCTTTGCTAATGAGCATGTCTGACGTATTTTACTTTGTGATCAATAGAATGCATCTTGAGTTGTATTGTCTTTCATGATTCTTGTCTTGGTATTGTCGTAAGGATGTTGATTCCTTTTCCTTTTTTAGAGTGTTAATGAGTCCCTTGAAGTTGACTTCTTTCGATGGCTTTTGAAATGATATATACTGTATTCCGTTTCAAAATGGTTTTGACTTATACTTATTTGATAGGAATATTTTTGTAATAAAATTTTGATGAGCAAATGTACTTTAGATCCCTTAGAATTTAGGTCTTTAATTAGTACAAGCATCATCATAATCCAGAATATCGAGTCAAAGAGAAATCTACCACATGAAGAACAAAATTAATTCGGAAAATTAATTTTGGTCCTACAAGTATTCATCCGAGAAAGAAGCATTAAGGAATGGTGCTGCAATATTAGTAAACCCGTTATAAATTTATAGACATATATGTCTAACAATAAAGTAATTTTTATTGACTTATCAATTATCATTAAAACTCTGCATAAGAGAACTTCACTAACTTTAAAGTAATTTGTTATGACATAATTTTTATTTTATTTTTAAAGTGTAAAAATTAACGTCTATTTGACAGATTTTCCTTGAAACAATTTTCCTTAAATCAATTATTTGATCAGGCAATTTTGCGCGAAAAAATGCATCAGCATCGTAACCTCATGATCCAAAGCCTTTATGGTCTCCTCATGCATTCTTGTGCTGCCATCCCACAATAAGCACCGTAACATACCACATGTCGTAGCAGCACGCTTCTGACTCTCTCAGCTCATCGTTGCTCTCCATAACCTTAACCTGGAAAGAAGCGCAGAATTTTAAATCAATTAACTGATTTAATCCAAATTCCAAGCAATCTAAATCTGAAATGCATGGATTAAAATTCATAATTGCATAAGAGAAATTGAAAAAGAATACAACACAACACAATCTGAATCTGAAATGCATGAATTAAGAATTCAAAATTGCAATAGAGAAATCGAAAATGATACAACACAATCTACATCCGGAGTGTAGGGATTAAGAATTCAAAATTGCAATAGAGAAAACGAAAAGAACACAATAGAATCTAAAATCTAAAATACAATGCAGGGATTAAGAATTCGAAATTGCAGTATGAAAATCGAAAAGAATAGAACACCATCTACATTTAAAATACAATGCAGGGATTACGAATTCGAAATTGTAGTAGAGAAACATAAAAGAATACAACACAATCTAGATCTGAAATACAATGCA
>NW_017618310.1:7500-10000 GCF_001879475.1 Ipomoea nil
CGGGCATATGCGGAACGAGTGTGCCTACGTTGCGGGCATATGCGGAACGAGTGTGCCTAAGTTGCGGACTCATGCGGAACGAGGGTGCCTAAGTTGCGGACTCATGCGGTACGAGGGTGCCTAAGTTGCGGACTCATGCGGTACGAGGGTGCCTAAGTTGCGGACTCATGCGGTACGAGGGTGCCTAAGTTGCGGACTCATGCGGTACGAGGGTGCCTAAGTTGCGGACTCATGCGGTACGAGGGTGCCTAAGTTGCGGACTCATGCGGTACGAGGGTGCCTAAGTTGCGGACTTATGCGGAACAAGGGTGCCGAGGTTGCGGAATTATGCGGTACGAGTGTACCCAAGTTGCGGACTTGTGCGGAACGAGGGTGCCCAAGTTGCGGACTTATGCGGAACGAGGGTGCCGAGGTTACGGAATTATGCGGTACGAGGGTGCCGAGGTTGCGGACTTATGCGGTACGAGGGTGCCCAAGTTGCGGAATTATGCGGTACGAGGGTGCCGAGGTTGCGGACTTATGCGGTACGAGGGTGCCCAAGTTGCGGAATTATGCGGTACGAGGGTGCCGAGGTTGCGGACTTATGCGGTACGAGGGTGCCCAAGTTGCGGAATTATGCGGTACGAGGGTGCCGAGGTTGCGGACTTATGCGGTACGAGGGTGCCCAAGTTGCGGACTTATGCGGAACGAGGGTGCCGAGGTTGCGGCATTATGCGGTACGAGGGTGCCCAAGTTGCGGACTTGTGCGGAACGAGGGTGCCCAAGTTGCGGACTTATGCGGAACGAGGGTGCCGAGGTTACGGAATTATGCGGTACGAGGGTGCCGAGGTTGCGGACTTATGCGGTACGAGGGTGCCCAAGTTGCGGAATTATGCGGTACGAGGGTGCCGAGGTTGCGGACTTATGCGGTACGAGGGTGCTTTAGTTGCGGAATTATGCGGTACGAGGGTGCCGAGGTTGCGGACTTATGCGGTGCCCAAGTTGCGGACTTATGCGGAACGAGGGTGCCGAGGTTGCGGACTTATGCGGTACGAGGGTGCCCAAGTTGCGGACTTATGCGGAACGAGGGTGCCGAGGTTGCGGCATTATGCGGTACGAGGGTGCCCAAGTTGCGGTACGAGAGTGCCCAAGTTGCGGAAAGTTGCGGTACGAGAGTGCCCAAGTTGCGGAAAGTTGCGGTACGAGGGTGCCCAAGTTGCGGACTTATGCGGAACGGGGAAACGAGGTTGCGGAATTATGCGGTACGAGGGTGCCCAAGTTGCGGACTTATGCGGAACGGGGGTGCCGAGGTTGCGGAATTATGCGGTACGAGGGTGCCCAAGTTGCGGAAAGTTGCGGTACGAGGGTGCCCAAGTTGCGGAAAGTTGCGGTACGAGGGTGCCCAAGTTGCGGAAAGTTGCGGTACGAGGGTGCCCAAGTTGCGGACTTATGCGGTACGGGGGTGCCGAGGTTGCGGAAAGTTGCGGAACGGGGTGGCCGAGGTTGCGGAAAGTTGCGGTACGGGTGTGCCGAGGTTGCGGAAAGTTGCGGTACGGGGGTGCCGAGGTTGCGGAAAGTTGCGGTACGGGGGTGCCGAGGTTGCGGAAAGTTGCGGTACGGGGGTGCCGAGGTTGCGGAAAGTTGCGGTACGGGTGTGCCGAGGTTGCGGAAAGTTGCGGTACGGGTGTGCCGAGGTTGCGGACTTATGCGGTACGAGGGCGCCGAGGTTGCGGAAAGTTGCGGTACGGGTGTGCCGAGGTTGCGGAAAGTTGCGGTACGGGGGTGCCGAGGTTGCGGAAAGTTGCGGTACGGGTGTGCCGAGGTTGCGGAAAGTTGCGAAACGGGGTGGCCGAGGTTGCGGAAAGTTGCGGTACGGGGGTGCCGAGGTTGCGGACTTATGCGGTACGAGGGCGCCCAAATTGCGCACAGTTGCGGACGGATGCGGAAAATATCACGCAACAGAGGTTCACCCGCCAGCCACCCCAGTACTTTTACGACGGTTCTGTGTTATGCCTTGGCCTATGTCGTTTTACGTCGTTCTCGTGCCAAAATGGCATATACATTTGTTTTAGAGCTTATTGTACTACTTAATTAGTGAGGCAAACGAAATGCCATATATTCCTCTCACATTCCCAACAATCCCAAGTACTTGGCTAAGTCAGACAAGGAACTTTGCGGACAGCTGGGCATAAATTTGGACATCGTCGTTTTCAATGAAATAATCATCCAAACGCTTTGAAATTTACCAAGCATTGTTAAAATGCTCTAAACTAAAGGACCATGCAATAACATTTGAAAAAAAATGCACGGAACCACCCGAAATGACCGTGTGATTTACGGGACAAACCGTGTCTACTGCTGTCACTGGGGTTTTTTTTTTTTTAAACTACTATAGGGGGGGTATGGTAGTTGAGGTGCCGGTCGACTTTTTTCGGAACGTGTTGGGACGGGCCCCCCTCGTCCTGTAGGCCTCGTATGAGTGTTCCCGCCGCTCATACGTATTTTTGGGGACCGGCATAGA
>NW_017618311.1:5000-7500 GCF_001879475.1 Ipomoea nil
GTTGCGGACTTATGCAGAACGATGGTGCCTACTGCGGGCTTATGGGGAACGAGTGTGCCTAAGTTGCTGACTTATGCGGAACGAGGGTGCCTAACTTGCGGACTTATGCGGAACGAGTGTGCCTAAGTGCGGACTTGTGCGGAACGAGCGTGCCTAAGTTGCGGACTTGTGCGGAACGAGCGTGCCTAAGTGCCGGACTTGTGCGGAACGAGCGTGCCTAAGTGCCGGACTTGTGCGGAACGAGTGTGCCTACGTTGCGGGCATATGCGGAACGAGTGTGCCTAAGTTGCGGACTCATGCGGAACGAGTGTGCCTAAGTTGCGGACTCATGCGGAACGAGCGTGCCTAAGTGCGGACTTGTGCGGAACGAGCGTGCCTAAGTGCCGGACTTGTGCGGAACGAGCGTGCCTAAGTGCCGGACTTGTGCGGAACTAACTTGTGCGGAACAAGCGTGCCTAAGCGCCGGACTTGTGCGGAACGAGTGTGCCTACGTTGCGGGCATATGCGGAACGAGTGTGCCTACGTTGCGGGATATGCGGAACGAGTGTGCCTAAGTTGCGGACTCATGCGGAACGAGTGTGCCTAAGTTGCGGACTCATGCGGAACGAGCGTGCCTAAGTGACTTGTGCGGAACGAGCGTGCCTAAGTGCCGGACTTGTGCGGAACTAGCGTGCCTATGTTGCGGACTTATGCAGAACGTTGGTGCCTACGTTGCGGACTTATGCGGAACGATGGTGCCTACGTTGCGGGCATATGCGGAACGAGTGTGCCTAAGTTGAGGACTCATGCAGGACGATGGTGCCTAAGTTGCGCAACGAGGGTGCCTAAGTTGCGGACAGTTGCGGACTTATGCGGAGCAAGGGTGCCTAACTTGCGGACAGTTGCGGAACGAGTGTGCCTACGTTGCGGGCATATGCGGAACGAGTGTGCCTACGTTGCGGGCATATGCGGAACGAGTGTGCCTAAGTTGCGCAACGAGGGTGCCTAAGTTGCGGACAGTTGCGGACTTATGCGGAGCAAGGGTGCCTAACTTGCGGACAGTTGCGGCGAGTGTGCCGAAGTTGCGGACTTGTGCGGAACAAGGTGCCTAAGTTGCGGACTTATGCGGAACGAGTGCCGAAGTTGCGGCTTATGCGGAACGAGTGTGCCTACGTTGCGGCATATGCGGAACGAGTGTGCCTAAGTTGCGGACTCATGCGGAACGAGTGTGCCCAAGTTGCGGACTGATGCGGTACGAGGTGCCTAAGTTGCGGGCATATGCGGAACGAGTGTGCCTAAGTTGCGGACTCATGCGGAACGAGTGTGCCCAAGTTGCGGACTGATGCGGTACGAGGGTGCCTAAGTTGCGGATATGCGGACGAGGGTGCCTAAGTTGCGGACTCATGCGGTACGAGGGTGCCTAAGTTGCGCAACGAGGGTGCCTAAGTTGCGGACTTATGCGGAACAAGGGTGCCGAGGTTGCGGAATTATGCGGTACGAGTGTACCCAAGGTGCGGACTTGTGCGGAACGAGGGTGCCCAAGTTGCGGACTTATGCGGAACGAGGGTGCCGAGGTTGCGGAATTATGCGGTACGAGGGTGCCCAAGTTGCGGACTGATGCGGTACGAGGGTGCCTAAGTTGCGGACTTATGCGGCGAGGTGCCCAAGTTGCGGACTGATGCGGTACGAGGGTGCCTAAGTTGCGGACTTATGCGGTACGAGGGTGCCTAAGTTTCATGCGGAACGAGTGTTTGATGCGGTACGAGGGTGCCGCGGACTTATGCGGTACGAGGGTGCCTAAGTTGCGGACTCATGCGGTACGAGGGTGCCTAAGTTGCGCAACGAGGGTGCCTAAGTTGCGGACTTATGCGGAACAAGGGTGCCGAGGTTGCGGAATTATGCGGTACGAGTGTACCCAAGTTGCGGACTTATGCGGAACGAGGGTGCCGAGGTTGCGGAATTATGCGGTACGAGGGTGCCGAGGTTGCGGACTTATGCGGTACGAGGGTGCCCAAGTTGCGGAATTATGCGGTACGAGGTGCCGAGGTTGCGGACTTATGCGGTACGAGGGTGCCCAAGTTGCGGACTTATGCGGAACGAGGGTGCCGAGGTTGCGGACTTATGCGGTACGAGGGTGCCCAAGTTGCGGACTTATGCGGAACGAGGGTGCCGAGGTTGCGGATTATGCGGTACGAGGGTGTTGCGGACTTATGCGGAACGAGGTGCCGAGGTTGCGGAATTATGCGGTACGAGGGTGCCCAAGTTGCGGACTTATGCGGACGACGAGGTTGCGGTGCGGTACGAGGGTGCCCAAGTTGCGGAATTATGCGGTACGAGGGTGCCCAAGTTGCGGAAAGTTGCGGAGACAAGTTGCGGAAAGTTGCGGTACGAGGGTGCCCAAGTTGCGGACTTATGCGGAACGGGGTGCCGAGGTTGCGGAAAGTTGCGGTACGAGGGTGCCTAAGTTGCGGATAGTTGCGGTACGAGAGTGCCAAGTTGCGGAAAGTTGCGGTACGAGGTG
>NW_017618312.1:0-4661 GCF_001879475.1 Ipomoea nil
AGAAAGACAAGACGAGGGCAACACAGGCCGAGGCAACACAGGCCGGGGGACGACACACGGCACAAGAAGAGAACGCACAACAACGGCGACACAAGCCCGCGGGACAGCACCCAGCACGAGGGGAGAGGCCGGCCGGAGGCCCGGGGCCAACCGGAGGGCGACCCCCAACCGGAGAGCGAGGGCCAACCGGGACCGCCAGGACCCCGGGACACCAAGGCCAACCGGGGCCGCCGGGACCGGCGGCCCCCGCCAACACCGCCAACAAAACCAAGGGCAGAGGACACGAGGGGACCGAGCACACACACGGCAACACAGGCCCCAAGAAGGGGAACCGGACACAAAGGGCACAAACGCCAGAAGCACGGCAGGGCCACCACGAGGACCACGGCAAGACCGGGGGGACGAGGGGCCCAGACCACGAAGCGGGCAAGCCAGGGAAAGCCACACACACAGCACACCGCAACAGGAAGCAAGCAACGGAGCACAACGAAGAGAGGAAACCAGACGCAAGCAAGGAAGGGAGCACAGGCCAACAACAACAACGAGGAAGAACACAAGGGAGCAGCAACCAAGAAGAAGGGACAAACAACACACACGCGAGCAGGGAAACACCGAACGAGCAGGCGGAGCAAACGGGGAAACCAAACGGAGGGCCGAAGAACACACAAGACGCAGCACGGGGCAACGAAACACAAGGGGAACACGGAGCACGAGGCAAGACACCAAAACCGACAGGGAGGCCGACCAGAGAGGGCGAGACAGACGAAACAGCAAGAAGACACGCAAAGAGGGCCACAAAAGAACAGCGGGAAGGCAAAAGACCAAAGACCGAGGCAAAAGAAGCACGGGGAACAAAGCCCCAAACACCAACGGGGCCCCGGGGGGGCCCACGGGGGGGCCCCGCCGGGGGGCCGGGACCCGCGGGGGGGGCGGCGGGGGGGCCCCGACCGCCGGGCCGCCCGCGGGGACACGGGACCAAAACAAGCCGGCGCGGAGTGGCAGACGCCAAACGCAAAGGCAAGGCCAAAAACAGGCCAAAGCGCACCCAAAGACAACAAAGGACGGGAAGCAAAGGAAAGGCCAAGCAAGGGCACAAAAGAACCCGAAACACAAGCGCGAGAGAGGCAGGGGCACAAGACAAGGCAGAAACACGCACAGGGCAGAGCAAAACACAGGGAGAAGCCAAGAAAGCAGCAGAGAGGGAAGCAAAAGAGGGGGGGAGAGCAGGGGGGACCGCGGGAGACGAAAGACGGCACGGGACACCGCAACAAGCGCCGCACAAGGCGCACCGGCCAAACCCACGGCAAGAACAGACCAAAAGAGCAGAAAGAGCCGAGCGGGAAGAAAAGACACCGGAGAGAAAAACAAAAACACAAGAGGAACGGAGAGCGGACCCGCCGAGAGGCCCAAAAGAGAAAAGGGGAAGCGGGGAAGCAACGCGGGAAGGGGGGGCAAGGGGCAACGGGGCGGGGAAGAAAAGCGACGCACCGGGGAGAGAGAAGGGGGAGCGAGAGGGGGAAAGGGGAAGGAGAGAAGGAAGGGGGGCGACGAGGGGAGGGGACAAGACGAACACAAGGGAAAGGGCAAGAAGACCCGGACGAACAGAAGGAAGGGGAAGGAACAAGGGAACGCCGGACAAAGCGCAAGGGACAACGGGGACGGGGGGGGGGACGAGGCAAGGACGAGGCCCCCAACGAGGAAAGGGCAGGAAGGGAAGGTAGGGGAGGAAGTAATGACCAAGGAGCTAGGAGGAAGGAGCGACAGGAAGCCGGAAAGAGAAGGGGGATGTGACGGCGGGGGGCACAAAGACCATGAGACAACGGCGCACATACGGGGGGGGCGCGAGGGACGACGGAAAGGCCAAAGAGAGATAGCGGCAGCCACTGAACCAAAGGGGGAGGCTGAGAGGAGCGGGAAGAAGGGGAGACGAGCCGAAGGTGGGCGAAAGCCCGGGGGAGTAAAGGGCGAGAGTGCACTACCTCAACCGAGCGTGGCACCGAGGGGCAAGGGGAAAAACTAAAGGAGGGAAGGGGAGCGCCAGGGCACGGGGGGGGCGCCGATGGCCGACCAGGCAGCGGGAGGAAACCAGGGGCGCCTCCGCACAAGGCAGCAGGGGGCAGGCGGGAGGGAGGCGAAGGGCGGGGGACAGGGGGGAGCTAGAGCGGCAGACGCGGAAAAAAAGCACGGAGGGAGAGAGAAAGGCAGGGGCGCGGCCAAGGGAGAAGGGAGGGGCACAGGCGCACATAAGGTGCAGAACCAAGGAAGGGGGCGGTGACCCACGACCAAATGGCGGCACAAGGCAGGAGCTACGAAGGAGGGGGGGAGGGGCCGGGGGAGCAGAGGGCAAGCGGCGACAAATAACTGGCAGGCGGGCAAATGACAGCGCGGGCGACCCTGGACAAACCAGGAGAGCGAAACATACGGCACTAAGGGAAGGGCAAAGGGGAGATGGGACGCCCGACCGAGCCGAGGCATGGCGGGCGATCCGCGGGAACACAGCCGGCGTGCCGAGGGCAAAGACCCAAAATCAAGGGGCAGGCAAGGGGGGAGGGGGTGAAAAAGAGCGTGAAAGGGCATAGGGAGGGCAGAGGGCGGGCCGACAAGGAGCAGGGGGCGCCACGGCCAACGGAGGGCGGCCGGGAAAGGGAGGCGGATGGCGCGCGAGGGGGAAACGAGAGAGGGAGAGAGGGACGCGGCAAACGGAGAAGGGAAGGAGAGAGGGAGGCCGCAAAGGAGAACCCAGGGAGGGGGAAAAGGAAGGGGAAAAGGGATGCGGGGGGCCACAGGGGGGGGAAGGAGGAGGGGCCTCCCGGGGGATACTAAGAACGCGGCAAACGGGGAGAAGGGCGAGAGCACAAAGGCGCATGGGCGCGGGGGCGGAGGAGGGCGGGCAAAGCAAAGGCCAAGGAGAAACGGAGGAAAGGCGCGGGGAAGGGAAAAGAAAAAAAGGGGCAAGGGGGCGAACCAGATGCAACGGGCGGCCCAAGGGGGGAACCGGGAGGGAAACTGGCGCCCCGGCGCAAGGAGTGGGCGATCGCCGGCCCGACGGGCGGACGGGGAGGGGACGAAGGAAACCACAAGGATAAACAGCGGAAGCGTGGACGGGAGAGGGAGGGAAGGGCCGGAGCAGAGGAAAGAAAAGGGAACTCAGGCAGGAGTGGATGGAGCCACATCGCACGGGCGGAAAAGGATAGCCAGAAATCGGGGCGACCCGGGCGGCGGAGATGCAGCAACGGCGAAAGGCACAGCAGCGGGCGGTGATAACCGGACGGGAATGAGAAGGGGAAAATAGGGGAGAGAGAAGGGGAGAGCGGGGCGCGGGGGCGAGGACAACGCCCGGAAAAGCAGGGGCGGACCAGTGGGAGCGCCAGTGCGGCCCGACTAGTGGAAACACAGAGCGACATAGAACAAGAGCGGGCAGAGAACGCAGGCCAGCGAATGGAAGGGGCAACGGCGGGGAGGAATAGGAAAGGAGGAGGGGAAGAGACGGAAGGAGCGAACACGCGGGCAGGACATCCATGCAAAGAAGGGCGACAAGATTGGGGAGAGCAAAAAGGAGAACCACGCACGGGCACAGGGGGGGCAGGAAAGGGGCGCGACAAGGGGGCAAAAGACCCGGAAAATGAAGGTGAAAAAGGGAAGGGGCGATAAGCCAATAAAGGGGGACCACACCACAGCACGCCCCGGGCGAACCGGGCGACAGCGCGCGCGCACTGGGAGCGCCCCGGGGGGCCGCGGTCAGAACACGGGCAAGCCGGGAAGAAAGGGGGGAGGGGAAAAGGGGAGAAAGAGGGAGGAGCCAAGCAAGGGGCGACGAAGAGTACAAACGCAAGCATGGCAGTATAAGACGGCGGAATAAGGGGCCCACAGAAACCGCAGACAGGGCCCCGCCAGGGGAGAATAGGAGTGGGAGCGCCGACCACGCAGGGCCAGAGCGCCAACAAAAAAAGAGAAAAAAAAGAGAGCAAAGCCACAAAAAGGGGGTAGGAGGGGCGGACGAAGGGCGCTGACACGAGCAGATGGATGAGATGCTCATGGGCGGGAGGTGGCAGAGGCCATGCGAGAGCGAAGGGCAGGAGCACGGGCAGGGGGGCGCCGCGCGGAACCGGCTGGGGGCAGCCGAGCGGCGGTGAGGGCGCTGCCAAGCACCATACCGCAGCTCCTCGCCGACCGGCGGGGGAGCTGCCAGAGGAAGAGGGACCAATAAACAGTGCAGGAGATGGCACGCGGCAGAGGCACGGGGGCGTCGAGCCGCGAGGAAGGAATGGGGTGGCTCTAGGGCAAAGGCCAGCAAGGCCCGCCAAGGCGAACGAAGGTGGGAACGCCGGAGCGATAGGGAGCGACCAAAGGGGGAACAGGGGCAGGCGAAGAACGGAAGGAGGGATAGAAAAATGGTCGAGGAGGCAAAGGTGGAGAAGGGCACAAGAGGCGAGCGGAGAGGGGCGGGAAGGAACCGCGAAACGATAAGAACGTAAGAAAAGAAGAGGAGGACGGGGACGGGAGGGTGAGGGGCACGGCGGCACGCCGGCCGACGGGCAGCGAAAGGAGCGAACCCGAAGGCCCGGGCGACAGCAAATACACGCACCACGCGCCCGCTGCCCGCAGCGGGCCGCCACGCAGCCGCCGCCCCCACGCCGCCGCCAAGCCGTCCGCCCGGGAGA
>NW_017618313.1:0-17176 GCF_001879475.1 Ipomoea nil
ACTTCGGAGTTCTGATGGGATCCGGTGCATTAGTGCTGGTATGATCGCATCCGTCATGTACCGCGCGCAAAATGTACTTGACCCCTTCTCACCGCGCAAACCGAGACAAAATCACTTGCGCGTTTGCCGTTAAAATAAAAAATTAAAAAGTGGGTGGGGGATGCAACACGAGGACTTCCCAGGGGGTCACCCATCCTAGTACTACTCTCGCCCAAGCACGCTTAACTTCGGAGTTCTGATGGGATCCGGTGCATTAGTGCTGGTATGATCGCATCCGTCATGTACCGCGCGCAAAATGTACTTGACCCCTTCTCACCGCGCAAACCGAGACAAAATCACTTGCGCGTTTGCCGTTAAAATAAAAAATTAAAAAGTGGGTGGGGGATGCAACACGAGGACTTCCCAGGGGGTCACCCATCCTAGTACTACTCTCGCCCAAGCACGCTTAACTTCGGAGTTCTGATGGGATCCGGTGCATTAGTGCTGGTATGATCGCATCCGTCATGTACCGCGCGCAAAATGTACTTGACCCCTTCTCACCGCGCAAACCGAGACAAAATCACTTGCGCGTTTGCCGTTAAAATAAAAAATTAAAAAGTGGGTGGGGATGCAACACGAGGACTTCCCAGGGGGTCACCCATCCTAGTACTACTCTCGCCCAAGCACGCTTAACTTCGGAGTTCTGATGGGATCCGGTGCATTAGTGCTGGTATGATCGCATCCGTCATGTACCGCGCGCAAAATGTACTTGACCCCTTCTCACCGCGCAAACCGAGACAAAATCACTTGCGCGTTTGCCGTTAAAATAAAAAATTAAAAAGTGGGTGGGGGATGCAACACGAGGACTTCCCAGGGGGTCACCCATCCTAGTACTACTCTCGCCCAAGCACGCTTAACTTCGGAGTTCTGATGGGATCCGGTGCATTAGTGCTGGTATGATCGCATCCGTCATGTACCGCGCGCAAAATGTACTTGACCCCTTCTCACCGCGCAAACCGAGACAAAATCACTTGCGCGTTTGCCGTTAAAATAAAAAATTAAAAAGTGGGTGGGGGATGCAACACGAGGACTTCCCAGGGGGTCACCCATCCTAGTACTACTCTCGCCCAAGCACGCTTAACTTCGGAGTTCTGATGGGATCCGGTGCATTAGTGCTGGTATGATCGCATCCGTCATGTACCGCGCGCAAAATGTACTTGACCCCTTCTCACCGCGCAAACCGAGACAAAATCACTTGCGCGTTTGCCGTTAAAATAAAAAATTAAAAAGTGGGTGGGGGATGCAACACGAGGACTTCCCAGGGGGTCACCCATCCTAGTACTACTCTCGCCCAAGCACGCTTAACTTCGGAGTTCTGATGGGATCCGGTGCATTAGTGCTGGTATGATCGCATCCGTCATGTACCGCGCGCAAAATGTACTTGACCCCTTCTCACCGCGCAAACCGAGACAAAATCACTTGCGCGTTTGCCGTTAAAATAAAAAATTAAAAAGTGGGTGGGGGATGCAACACGAGGACTTCCCAGGGGGTCACCCATCCTAGTACTACTCTCGCCCAAGCACGCTTAACTTCGGAGTTCTGATGGGATCCGGTGCATTAGTGCTGGTATGATCGCATCCGTCATGTACCGCGCGCAAAATGTACTTGACCCCTTCTCACCGCGCAAACCGAGACAAAATCACTTGCGCGTTTGCCGTTAAAATAAAAAATTAAAAAGTGGGTGGGGGATGCAACACGAGGACTTCCCAGGGGGTCACCCATCCTAGTACTACTCTCGCCCAAGCACGCTTAACTTCGGAGTTCTGATGGGATCCGGTGCATTAGTGCTGGTATGATCGCATCCGTCATGTACCGCGCGCAAAATGTACTTGACCCCTTCTCACCGCGCAAACCGAGACAAAATCACTTGCGCGTTTGCCGTTAAAATAAAAAATTAAAAAGTGGGTGGGGGATGCAACACGAGGACTTCCCAGGGGGTCACCCATCCTAGTACTACTCTCGCCCAAGCACGCTTAACTTCGGAGTTCTGATGGGATCCGGTGCATTAGTGCTGGTATGATCGCATCCGTCATGTACCGCGCGCAAAATGTACTTGACCCCTTCTCACCGCGCAAACCGAGACAAAATCACTTGCGCGTTTGCCGTTAAAATAAAAAATTAAAAAGTGGGTGGGGGATGCAACACGAGGACTTCCCAGGGGGTCACCCATCCTAGTACTACTCTCGCCCAAGCACGCTTAACTTCGGAGTTCTGATGGGATCCGGTGCATTAGTGCTGGTATGATCGCATCCGTCATGTACCGCGCGCAAAATGTACTTGACCCCTTCTCACCGCGCAAACCGAGACAAAATCACTTGCGCGTTTGCCGTTAAAATAAAAAATTAAAAAGTGGGTGGGGGATGCAACACGAGGACTTCCCAGGGGGTCACCCATCCTAGTACTACTCTCGCCCAAGCACGCTTAACTTCGGAGTTCTGATGGGATCCGGTGCATTAGTGCTGGTATGATCGCATCCGTCATGTACCGCGCGCAAAATGTACTTGACCCCTTCTCACCGCGCAAACCGAGACAAAATCACTTGCGCGTTTGCCGTTAAAATAAAAAATTAAAAAGTGGGTGGGGGATGCAACACGAGGACTTCCCAGGGGGTCACCCATCCTAGTACTACTCTCGCCCAAGCACGCTTAACTTCGGAGTTCTGATGGGATCCGGTGCATTAGTGCTGGTATGATCGCATCCGTCATGTACCGCGCGCAAAATGTACTTGACCCCTTCTCACCGCGCAAACCGAGACAAAATCACTTGCGCGTTTGCCGTTAAAATAAAAAATTAAAAAGTGGGTGGGGGATGCAACACGAGGACTTCCCAGGGGGTCACCCATCCTAGTACTACTCTCGCCCAAGCACGCTTAACTTCGGAGTTCTGATGGGATCCGGTGCATTAGTGCTGGTATGATCGCATCCGTCATGTACCGCGCGCAAAATGTACTTGACCCCTTCTCACCGCGCAAACCGAGACAAAATCACTTGCGCGTTTGCCGTTAAAATAAAAAATTAAAAAGTGGGTGGGGGATGCAACACGAGGACTTCCCAGGGGGTCACCCATCCTAGTACTACTCTCGCCCAAGCACGCTTAACTTCGGAGTTCTGATGGGATCCGGTGCATTAGTGCTGGTATGATCGCATCCGTCATGTACCGCGCGCAAAATGTACTTGACCCCTTCTCACCGCGCAAACCGAGACAAAATCACTTGCGCGTTTGCCGTTAAAATAAAAAATTAAAAAGTGGGTGGGGGATGCAACACGAGGACTTCCCAGGGGGTCACCCATCCTAGTACTACTCTCGCCCAAGCACGCTTAACTTCGGAGTTCTGATGGGATCCGGTGCATTAGTGCTGGTATGATCGCATCCGTCATGTACCGCGCGCAAAATGTACTTGACCCCTTCTCACCGCGCAAACCGAGACAAAATCACTTGCGCGTTTGCCGTTAAAATAAAAAATTAAAAAGTGGGTGGGGGATGCAACACGAGGACTTCCCAGGGGGTCACCCATCCTAGTACTACTCTCGCCCAAGCACGCTTAACTTCGGAGTTCTGATGGGATCCGGTGCATTAGTGCTGGTATGATCGCATCCGTCATGTACCGCGCGCAAAATGTACTTGACCCCTTCTCACCGCGCAAACCGAGACAAAATCACTTGCGCGTTTGCCGTTAAAATAAAAAATTAAAAAGTGGGTGGGGGATGCAACACGAGGACTTCCCAGGGGGTCACCCATCCTAGTACTACTCTCGCCCAAGCACGCTTAACTTCGGAGTTCTGATGGGATCCGGTGCATTAGTGCTGGTATGATCGCATCCGTCATGTACCGCGCGCAAAATGTACTTGACCCCTTCTCACCGCGCAAACCGAGACAAAATCACTTGCGCGTTTGCCGTTAAAATAAAAAATTAAAAAGTGGGTGGGGGATGCAACACGAGGACTTCCCAGGGGGTCACCCATCCTAGTACTACTCTCGCCCAAGCACGCTTAACTTCGGAGTTCTGATGGGATCCGGTGCATTAGTGCTGGTATGATCGCATCCGTCATGTACCGCGCGCAAAATGTACTTGACCCCTTCTCACCGCGCAAACCGAGACAAAATCACTTGCGCGTTTGCCGTTAAAATAAAAAATTAAAAAGTGGGTGGGGGATGCAACACGAGGACTTCCCAGGGGGTCACCCATCCTAGTACTACTCTCGCCCAAGCACGCTTAACTTCGGAGTTCTGATGGGATCCGGTGCATTAGTGCTGGTATGATCGCATCCGTCATGTACCGCGCGCAAAATGTACTTGACCCCTTCTCACCGCGCAAACCGAGACAAAATCACTTGCGCGTTTGCCGTTAAAATAAAAAATTAAAAAGTGGGTGGGGGATGCAACACGAGGACTTCCCAGGGGGTCACCCATCCTAGTACTACTCTCGCCCAAGCACGCTTAACTTCGGAGTTCTGATGGGATCCGGTGCATTAGTGCTGGTATGATCGCATCCGTCATGTACCGCGCGCAAAATGTACTTGACCCCTTCTCACCGCGCAAACCGAGACAAAATCACTTGCGCGTTTGCCGTTAAAATAAAAAATTAAAAAGTGGGTGGGGGATGCAACACGAGGACTTCCCAGGGGGTCACCCATCCTAGTACTACTCTCGCCCAAGCACGCTTAACTTCGGAGTTCTGATGGGATCCGGTGCATTAGTGCTGGTATGATCGCATCCGTCATGTACCGCGCGCAAAATGTACTTGACCCCTTCTCACCGCGCAAACCGAGACAAAATCACTTGCGCGTTTGCCGTTAAAATAAAAAATTAAAAAGTGGGTGGGGGATGCAACACGAGGACTTCCCAGGGGGTCACCCATCCTAGTACTACTCTCGCCCAAGCACGCTTAACTTCGGAGTTCTGATGGGATCCGGTGCATTAGTGCTGGTATGATCGCATCCGTCATGTACCGCGCGCAAAATGTACTTGACCCCTTCTCACCGCGCAAACCGAGACAAAATCACTTGCGCGTTTGCCGTTAAAATAAAAAATTAAAAAGTGGGTGGGGGATGCAACACGAGGACTTCCCAGGGGGTCACCCATCCTAGTACTACTCTCGCCCAAGCACGCTTAACTTCGGAGTTCTGATGGGATCCGGTGCATTAGTGCTGGTATGATCGCATCCGTCATGTACCGCGCGCAAAATGTACTTGACCCCTTCTCACCGCGCAAACCGAGACAAAATCACTTGCGCGTTTGCCGTTAAAATAAAAAATTAAAAAGTGGGTGGGGGATGCAACACGAGGACTTCCCAGGGGGTCACCCATCCTAGTACTACTCTCGCCCAAGCACGCTTAACTTCGGAGTTCTGATGGGATCCGGTGCATTAGTGCTGGTATGATCGCATCCGTCATGTACCGCGCGCAAAATGTACTTGACCCCTTCTCACCGCGCAAACCGAGACAAAATCACTTGCGCGTTTGCCGTTAAAATAAAAAATTAAAAAGTGGGTGGGGGATGCAACACGAGGACTTCCCAGGGGGTCACCCATCCTAGTACTACTCTCGCCCAAGCACGCTTAACTTCGGAGTTCTGATGGGATCCGGTGCATTAGTGCTGGTATGATCGCATCCGTCATGTACCGCGCGCAAAATGTACTTGACCCCTTCTCACCGCGCAAACCGAGACAAAATCACTTGCGCGTTTGCCGTTAAAATAAAAAATTAAAAAGTGGGTGGGGGATGCAACACGAGGACTTCCCAGGGGGTCACCCATCCTAGTACTACTCTCGCCCAAGCACGCTTAACTTCGGAGTTCTGATGGGATCCGGTGCATTAGTGCTGGTATGATCGCATCCGTCATGTACCGCGCGCAAAATGTACTTGACCCCTTCTCACCGCGCAAACCGAGACAAAATCACTTGCGCGTTTGCCGTTAAAATAAAAAATTAAAAAGTGGGTGGGGGATGCAACACGAGGACTTCCCAGGGGGTCACCCATCCTAGTACTACTCTCGCCCAAGCACGCTTAACTTCGGAGTTCTGATGGGATCCGGTGCATTAGTGCTGGTATGATCGCATCCGTCATGTACCGCGCGCAAAATGTACTTGACCCCTTCTCACCGCGCAAACCGAGACAAAATCACTTGCGCGTTTGCCGTTAAAATAAAAAATTAAAAAGTGGGTGGGGGATGCAACACGAGGACTTCCCAGGGGGTCACCCATCCTAGTACTACTCTCGCCCAAGCACGCTTAACTTCGGAGTTCTGATGGGATCCGGTGCATTAGTGCTGGTATGATCGCATCCGTCATGTACCGCGCGCAAAATGTACTTGACCCCTTCTCACCGCGCAAACCGAGACAAAATCACTTGCGCGTTTGCCGTTAAAATAAAAAATTAAAAAGTGGGTGGGGGATGCAACACGAGGACTTCCCAGGGGGTCACCCATCCTAGTACTACTCTCGCCCAAGCACGCTTAACTTCGGAGTTCTGATGGGATCCGGTGCATTAGTGCTGGTATGATCGCATCCGTCATGTACCGCGCGCAAAATGTACTTGACCCCTTCTCACCGCGCAAACCGAGACAAAATCACTTGCGCGTTTGCCGTTAAAATAAAAAATTAAAAAGTGGGTGGGGGATGCAACACGAGGACTTCCCAGGGGGTCACCCATCCTAGTACTACTCTCGCCCAAGCACGCTTAACTTCGGAGTTCTGATGGGATCCGGTGCATTAGTGCTGGTATGATCGCATCCGTCATGTACCGCGCGCAAAATGTACTTGACCCCTTCTCACCGCGCAAACCGAGACAAAATCACTTGCGCGTTTGCCGTTAAAATAAAAAATTAAAAAGTGGGTGGGGGATGCAACACGAGGACTTCCCAGGGGGTCACCCATCCTAGTACTACTCTCGCCCAAGCACGCTTAACTTCGGAGTTCTGATGGGATCCGGTGCATTAGTGCTGGTATGATCGCATCCGTCATGTACCGCGCGCAAAATGTACTTGACCCCTTCTCACCGCGCAAACCGAGACAAAATCACTTGCGCGTTTGCCGTTAAAATAAAAAATTAAAAAGTGGGTGGGGGATGCAACACGAGGACTTCCCAGGGGGTCACCCATCCTAGTACTACTCTCGCCCAAGCACGCTTAACTTCGGAGTTCTGATGGGATCCGGTGCATTAGTGCTGGTATGATCGCATCCGTCATGTACCGCGCGCAAAATGTACTTGACCCCTTCTCACCGCGCAAACCGAGACAAAATCACTTGCGCGTTTGCCGTTAAAATAAAAAATTAAAAAGTGGGTGGGGGATGCAACACGAGGACTTCCCAGGGGGTCACCCATCCTAGTACTACTCTCGCCCAAGCACGCTTAACTTCGGAGTTCTGATGGGATCCGGTGCATTAGTGCTGGTATGATCGCATCCGTCATGTACCGCGCGCAAAATGTACTTGACCCCTTCTCACCGCGCAAACCGAGACAAAATCACTTGCGCGTTTGCCGTTAAAATAAAAAATTAAAAAGTGGGTGGGGGATGCAACACGAGGACTTCCCAGGGGGTCACCCATCCTAGTACTACTCTCGCCCAAGCACGCTTAACTTCGGAGTTCTGATGGGATCCGGTGCATTAGTGCTGGTATGATCGCATCCGTCATGTACCGCGCGCAAAATGTACTTGACCCCTTCTCACCGCGCAAACCGAGACAAAATCACTTGCGCGTTTGCCGTTAAAATAAAAAATTAAAAAGTGGGTGGGGGATGCAACACGAGGACTTCCCAGGGGGTCACCCATCCTAGTACTACTCTCGCCCAAGCACGCTTAACTTCGGAGTTCTGATGGGATCCGGTGCATTAGTGCTGGTATGATCGCATCCGTCATGTACCGCGCGCAAAATGTACTTGACCCCTTCTCACCGCGCAAACCGAGACAAAATCACTTGCGCGTTTGCCGTTAAAATAAAAAATTAAAAAGTGGGTGGGGGATGCAACACGAGGACTTCCCAGGGGGTCACCCATCCTAGTACTACTCTCGCCCAAGCACGCTTAACTTCGGAGTTCTGATGGGATCCGGTGCATTAGTGCTGGTATGATCGCATCCGTCATGTACCGCGCGCAAAATGTACTTGACCCCTTCTCACCGCGCAAACCGAGACAAAATCACTTGCGCGTTTGCCGTTAAAATAAAAAATTAAAAAGTGGGTGGGGGATGCAACACGAGGACTTCCCAGGGGGTCACCCATCCTAGTACTACTCTCGCCCAAGCACGCTTAACTTCGGAGTTCTGATGGGATCCGGTGCATTAGTGCTGGTATGATCGCATCCGTCATGTACCGCGCGCAAAATGTACTTGACCCCTTCTCACCGCGCAAACCGAGACAAAATCACTTGCGCGTTTGCCGTTAAAATAAAAAATTAAAAAGTGGGTGGGGGATGCAACACGAGGACTTCCCAGGGGGTCACCCATCCTAGTACTACTCTCGCCCAAGCACGCTTAACTTCGGAGTTCTGATGGGATCCGGTGCATTAGTGCTGGTATGATCGCATCCGTCATGTACCGCGCGCAAAATGTACTTGACCCCTTCTCACCGCGCAAACCGAGACAAAATCACTTGCGCGTTTGCCGTTAAAATAAAAAATTAAAAAGTGGGTGGGGGATGCAACACGAGGACTTCCCAGGGGGTCACCCATCCTAGTACTACTCTCGCCCAAGCACGCTTAACTTCGGAGTTCTGATGGGATCCGGTGCATTAGTGCTGGTATGATCGCATCCGTCATGTACCGCGCGCAAAATGTACTTGACCCCTTCTCACCGCGCAAACCGAGACAAAATCACTTGCGCGTTTGCCGTTAAAATAAAAAATTAAAAAGTGGGTGGGGGATGCAACACGAGGACTTCCCAGGGGGTCACCCATCCTAGTACTACTCTCGCCCAAGCACGCTTAACTTCGGAGTTCTGATGGGATCCGGTGCATTAGTGCTGGTATGATCGCATCCGTCATGTACCGCGCGCAAAATGTACTTGACCCCTTCTCACCGCGCAAACCGAGACAAAATCACTTGCGCGTTTGCCGTTAAAATAAAAAATTAAAAAGTGGGTGGGGGATGCAACACGAGGACTTCCCAGGGGGTCACCCATCCTAGTACTACTCTCGCCCAAGCACGCTTAACTTCGGAGTTCTGATGGGATCCGGTGCATTAGTGCTGGTATGATCGCATCCGTCATGTACCGCGCGCAAAATGTACTTGACCCCTTCTCACCGCGCAAACCGAGACAAAATCACTTGCGCGTTTGCCGTTAAAATAAAAAATTAAAAAGTGGGTGGGGGATGCAACACGAGGACTTCCCAGGGGGTCACCCATCCTAGTACTACTCTCGCCCAAGCACGCTTAACTTCGGAGTTCTGATGGGATCCGGTGCATTAGTGCTGGTATGATCGCATCCGTCATGTACCGCGCGCAAAATGTACTTGACCCCTTCTCACCGCGCAAACCGAGACAAAATCACTTGCGCGTTTGCCGTTAAAATAAAAAATTAAAAAGTGGGTGGGGGATGCAACACGAGGACTTCCCAGGGGGTCACCCATCCTAGTACTACTCTCGCCCAAGCACGCTTAACTTCGGAGTTCTGATGGGATCCGGTGCATTAGTGCTGGTATGATCGCATCCGTCATGTACCGCGCGCAAAATGTACTTGACCCCTTCTCACCGCGCAAACCGAGACAAAATCACTTGCGCGTTTGCCGTTAAAATAAAAAATTAAAAAGTGGGTGGGGGATGCAACACGAGGACTTCCCAGGGGGTCACCCATCCTAGTACTACTCTCGCCCAAGCACGCTTAACTTCGGAGTTCTGATGGGATCCGGTGCATTAGTGCTGGTATGATCGCATCCGTCATGTACCGCGCGCAAAATGTACTTGACCCCTTCTCACCGCGCAAACCGAGACAAAATCACTTGCGCGTTTGCCGTTAAAATAAAAAATTAAAAAGTGGGTGGGGGATGCAACACGAGGACTTCCCAGGGGGTCACCCATCCTAGTACTACTCTCGCCCAAGCACGCTTAACTTCGGAGTTCTGATGGGATCCGGTGCATTAGTGCTGGTATGATCGCATCCGTCATGTACCGCGCGCAAAATGTACTTGACCCCTTCTCACCGCGCAAACCGAGACAAAATCACTTGCGCGTTTGCCGTTAAAATAAAAAATTAAAAAGTGGGTGGGGGATGCAACACGAGGACTTCCCAGGGGGTCACCCATCCTAGTACTACTCTCGCCCAAGCACGCTTAACTTCGGAGTTCTGATGGGATCCGGTGCATTAGTGCTGGTATGATCGCATCCGTCATGTACCGCGCGCAAAATGTACTTGACCCCTTCTCACCGCGCAAACCGAGACAAAATCACTTGCGCGTTTGCCGTTAAAATAAAAAATTAAAAAGTGGGTGGGGGATGCAACACGAGGACTTCCCAGGGGGTCACCCATCCTAGTACTACTCTCGCCCAAGCACGCTTAACTTCGGAGTTCTGATGGGATCCGGTGCATTAGTGCTGGTATGATCGCATCCGTCATGTACCGCGCGCAAAATGTACTTGACCCCTTCTCACCGCGCAAACCGAGACAAAATCACTTGCGCGTTTGCCGTTAAAATAAAAAATTAAAAAGTGGGTGGGGGATGCAACACGAGGACTTCCCAGGGGGTCACCCATCCTAGTACTACTCTCGCCCAAGCACGCTTAACTTCGGAGTTCTGATGGGATCCGGTGCATTAGTGCTGGTATGATCGCATCCGTCATGTACCGCGCGCAAAATGTACTTGACCCCTTCTCACCGCGCAAACCGAGACAAAATCACTTGCGCGTTTGCCGTTAAAATAAAAAATTAAAAAGTGGGTGGGGGATGCAACACGAGGACTTCCCAGGGGGTCACCCATCCTAGTACTACTCTCGCCCAAGCACGCTTAACTTCGGAGTTCTGATGGGATCCGGTGCATTAGTGCTGGTATGATCGCATCCGTCATGTACCGCGCGCAAAATGTACTTGACCCCTTCTCACCGCGCAAACCGAGACAAAATCACTTGCGCGTTTGCCGTTAAAATAAAAAATTAAAAAGTGGGTGGGGGATGCAACACGAGGACTTCCCAGGGGGTCACCCATCCTAGTACTACTCTCGCCCAAGCACGCTTAACTTCGGAGTTCTGATGGGATCCGGTGCATTAGTGCTGGTATGATCGCATCCGTCATGTACCGCGCGCAAAATGTACTTGACCCCTTCTCACCGCGCAAACCGAGACAAAATCACTTGCGCGTTTGCCGTTAAAATAAAAAATTAAAAAGTGGGTGGGGGATGCAACACGAGGACTTCCCAGGGGGTCACCCATCCTAGTACTACTCTCGCCCAAGCACGCTTAACTTCGGAGTTCTGATGGGATCCGGTGCATTAGTGCTGGTATGATCGCATCCGTCATGTACCGCGCGCAAAATGTACTTGACCCCTTCTCACCGCGCAAACCGAGACAAAATCACTTGCGCGTTTGCCGTTAAAATAAAAAATTAAAAAGTGGGTGGGGGATGCAACACGAGGACTTCCCAGGGGGTCACCCATCCTAGTACTACTCTCGCCCAAGCACGCTTAACTTCGGAGTTCTGATGGGATCCGGTGCATTAGTGCTGGTATGATCGCATCCGTCATGTACCGCGCGCAAAATGTACTTGACCCCTTCTCACCGCGCAAACCGAGACAAAATCACTTGCGCGTTTGCCGTTAAAATAAAAAATTAAAAAGTGGGTGGGGGATGCAACACGAGGACTTCCCAGGGGGTCACCCATCCTAGTACTACTCTCGCCCAAGCACGCTTAACTTCGGAGTTCTGATGGGATCCGGTGCATTAGTGCTGGTATGATCGCATCCGTCATGTACCGCGCGCAAAATGTACTTGACCCCTTCTCACCGCGCAAACCGAGACAAAATCACTTGCGCGTTTGCCGTTAAAATAAAAAATTAAAAAGTGGGTGGGGGATGCAACACGAGGACTTCCCAGGGGGTCACCCATCCTAGTACTACTCTCGCCCAAGCACGCTTAACTTCGGAGTTCTGATGGGATCCGGTGCATTAGTGCTGGTATGATCGCATCCGTCATGTACCGCGCGCAAAATGTACTTGACCCCTTCTCACCGCGCAAACCGAGACAAAATCACTTGCGCGTTTGCCGTTAAAATAAAAAATTAAAAAGTGGGTGGGGGATGCAACACGAGGACTTCCCAGGGGGTCACCCATCCTAGTACTACTCTCGCCCAAGCACGCTTAACTTCGGAGTTCTGATGGGATCCGGTGCATTAGTGCTGGTATGATCGCATCCGTCATGTACCGCGCGCAAAATGTACTTGACCCCTTCTCACCGCGCAAACCGAGACAAAATCACTTGCGCGTTTGCCGTTAAAATAAAAAATTAAAAAGTGGGTGGGGGATGCAACACGAGGACTTCCCAGGGGGTCACCCATCCTAGTACTACTCTCGCCCAAGCACGCTTAACTTCGGAGTTCTGATGGGATCCGGTGCATTAGTGCTGGTATGATCGCATCCGTCATGTACCGCGCGCAAAATGTACTTGACCCCTTCTCACCGCGCAAACCGAGACAAAATCACTTGCGCGTTTGCCGTTAAAATAAAAAATTAAAAAGTGGGTGGGGGATGCAACACGAGGACTTCCCAGGGGGTCACCCATCCTAGTACTACTCTCGCCCAAGCACGCTTAACTTCGGAGTTCTGATGGGATCCGGTGCATTAGTGCTGGTATGATCGCATCCGTCATGTACCGCGCGCAAAATGTACTTGACCCCTTCTCACCGCGCAAACCGAGACAAAATCACTTGCGCGTTTGCCGTTAAAATAAAAAATTAAAAAGTGGGTGGGGGATGCAACACGAGGACTTCCCAGGGGGTCACCCATCCTAGTACTACTCTCGCCCAAGCACGCTTAACTTCGGAGTTCTGATGGGATCCGGTGCATTAGTGCTGGTATGATCGCATCCGTCATGTACCGCGCGCAAAATGTACTTGACCCCTTCTCACCGCGCAAACCGAGACAAAATCACTTGCGCGTTTGCCGTTAAAATAAAAAATTAAAAAGTGGTGTGGGGATGCAACACGAGGACTTCCCAGGGGGTCACCCATCCTAGTACTACTCTCGCCCAAGCACGCTTAACTTCGGAGTTCTGATGGGATCCGGGTGCATTAGTGCTGGTATGATCGCATCCGTCATGTACCGCGCGCAAAATGTACTTGACCCCTTCTCACCGCGCAAACCGAGACAAAATCACTTGCGCGTTTGCCGTTAAAATAAAAAAATTAAAAAGTGGGGTGGGGGATGCAACACGAGGACTTCCCAGGGGGTCACCCATCCTAGTACTACTCTCGCCCAAGCACGCCTTAACTTCGGAGTTCTGATGGGATCCGGTGCATTAGTGCTGGTATGATCGCATCCGTCATGTACCGCGCGCAAAATGTACTTGACCCCTTCTCACCGCCGCAAACCGAGACAAAATCACTTGCGCGTTTTGCCCGTTAAAATAAAAAATTAAAAAGTGGGTGGGGGATGCCAACACGAGACTTCCCAGGGGGTCACCCATCCTAGTACTACTCTCGCCAAGCACGCTTAACTTCGGAGTTCTGATGGGATCCGGTGCATTAGTGCTGGTATGATCGCATCCGTCATGTACCCGCGCGCAAAATGTACTTGACCCCTTCTCACCGCGCAAACCGAGACAAAATCACTTGCGCGTTTGCCGTTAAAATAAAAAATTAAAAAGTGGGTGGGGGATGCAACACGAGGACTTCCCAGGGGGGTCACCCATCCTAGTACTACTCTCGCCCAAGCACGCTTAACTTCGTGAGTTCTGATGGGATCCGGTGCATTAGTGCTGGTATGATCGCATCCGTCATGTACCGCGCGCAAAATGTACTTGACCCCTTCTCACCGCGCAAACCGAGACAAAATCACTTGCGCGTTTGCCGTTAAAATAAAAAATTAAAAAGTGGGTGGGGGATGCAACACGAGGACTTCCCAGGGGGTCACCCATCCTAGTACTACTCTCGCCCAAGCACGCTTAACTTCGGAGTTCTGATGGGATCCGGTGCATTAGTGCTGGTATGATCGCATCCGTCATGTACCGCGCGCAAAATGTACTTGACCCCTTCTCACCGCGCAAACCGAGACAAAATCACTTGCGCGTTTGCCCGTTAAAATAAAAAATTAAAAAGTGGGTGGGGGGATGCAACACGAGGACTTCCCAGGGGGTCACCCATCCTAGTACTACTCTCGCCCAAGCACGCTTAACTTCGGAGTTCTGATGGGATCCGGTGCATTAGTGCTGGTATGATCGCATCCGTCATGTTACCGCGCGCAAAATGTACTTGACCCCTTCTCACCGCGCAAACCGAGACAAAATCACTTGCGCGTTTGCCGTTAAAATAAAAAATTAAAAGTGGGTGGGGGATGCAACACGAGGACTTCCCAGGGGGTCACCCATCCTAGTACTACTCTCGCCCAAGCACGCTTCAACTTCGGAGTTCTGATGGGATCCGGTGCATTAGTGCTGGTATGATCGCATCCGTCATGTACCGCGCGCAAAATGTAACTTGACCCCTTCTCACCGCGCAAACCGAGACAAAATCACTTGCGCGTTTGCCGTTAAAATAAAAAATTAAAAAAGTGGGTGGGGGATGCAACACGAGGACTTCCCAGGGGGTCACCCATCCTAGTACTACTCTCGCCCAAGCACGCTTAACTTCGGAGTTCTGATGGGATCCGGTGCATTAGTGCTGGTATGATCGCATCCGTCATGTACCGCGCGCAAAATGTACTTGACCCCTTCTCACCGCGCAAACCGAGACAAAATCACTTGCGCGTTTGCCGTTAAAATAAAAAATTAAAAAGTGGGTGGGGGATGCAACACGAGGACTTCCCAGGGGTCACCCATCCTAGTACTACTCTCGCCCAAGCACGCTTAACTTCGGAGTTCTGATGGGATCCGGTGCATTAGTGCTGGTATGATCGCATCCGTCATGTACCGCGCGCAAAATGTACTTGACCCCTTCTCACCGCGCAAACCGAGACAAAATCACTTGCGCGTTTGCCGTTAAAATAAAAAATTAAAAAGTGGGTGGGGGATGCAACACGAGGACTTCCCAGGGGGTCACCCATCCTAGTACTACTCTCGCCCAAGCACGCTTAACTTCGGAGTTCTGATGGGATCCGGTGCATTAGTGCTGGTATGATCGCATCCGTCATGTACCGCGCGCAAAATGTACTTGACCCCTTCTCACCGCGCAAACCGAGACAAAATCACTTGCGCGTTTGCCGTTAAAATAAAAAATTAAAAAGTGGGTGGGGGATGCAACACGAGGACTTCCCAGGGGGTCACCCATCCTAGTACTACTCTCGCCCAAGCACGCTTAACTTCGGAGTTCTGATGGGATCCGGTGCATTAGTGCTGGTATGATCGCATCCGTCATGTACCGCGCGCAAAATGTACTTGACCCCTTCTCACCGCGCAAACCGAGACAAAATCACTTGCGCGTTTGCCGTTAAAATAAAAAATTAAAAAGTGGGTGGGGGATGCAACACGAGGACTTCCCAGGGGGTCACCCATCCTAGTACTACTCTCGCCCAAGCACGCTTAACTTCGGAGTTCTGATGGGATCCGGTGCATTAGTGCTGGTATGATCGCATCCGTCATGTACCGCGCGCAAAATGTACTTGACCCCTTCTCACCGCGCAAACCGAGACAAAATCACTTGCGCGTTTGCCGTTAAAATAAAAAATTAAAAAGTGGGTGGGGGATGCAACACGAGGACTTCCCAGGGGGTCACCCATCCTAGTACTACTCTCGCCCAAGCACGCTTAACTTCGGAGTTCTGATGGGATCCGGTGCATTAGTGCTGGTATGATCGCATCCGTCATGTACCGCGCGCAAAATGTACTTGACCCCTTCTCACCGCGCAAACCGAGACAAAATCACTTGCGCGTTTGCCGTTAAAATAAAAAATTAAAAAGTGGGTGGGGGATGCAACACGAGGACTTCCCAGGGGGTCACCCATCCTAGTACTACTCTCGCCCAAGCACGCTTAACTTCGGAGTTCTGATGGGATCCGGTGCATTAGTGCTGGTATGATCGCATCCGTCATGTACCGCGCGCAAAATGTACTTGACCCCTTCTCACCGCGCAAACCGAGACAAAATCACTTGCGCGTTTGCCGTTAAAATAAAAAATTAAAAAGTGGGTGGGGATGCAACACGAGGACTTCCCAGGGGTCACCCATCCTAGTACTACTCTCGCCCAAGCACGCTTAACTTCGGAGTTCTGATGGGATCCGGTGCATTAGTGCTGGTATGATCGCATCCGTCATGTACCGCGCGCAAAATGTACTTGACCCCTTCTCACCGCGCAAACCGAGACAAAATCACTTGCGCGTTTGCCGTTAAAATAAAAAATTAAAAAGTGGGTGGGGGATGCAACACGAGGACTTCCCAGGGGGTCACCCATCCTAGTACTACTCTCGCCCAAGCACGCTTAACTTCGGAGTTCTGATGGGATCCGGTGCATTAGTGCTGGTATGATCGCATCCGTCATGTACCGCGCGCAAAATGTACTTGACCCCTTCTCACCGCGCAAACCGAGACAAAATCACTTGCGCGTTTGCCGTTAAAATAAAAAATTAAAAAGTGGGTGGGGGATGCAACACGAGGACTTCCCAGGGGGTCACCCATCCTAGTACTACTCTCGCCCAAGCACGCTTAACTTCGGAGTTCTGATGGGATCCGGTGCATTAGTGCTGGTATGATCGCATCCGTCATGTACCGCGCGCAAAATGTACTTGACCCCTTCTCACCGCGCAAACCGAGACAAAATCACTTGCGCGTTTGCCGTTAAAATAAAAAATTAAAAAGTGGGTGGGGGATGCAACACGAGGACTTCCCAGGGGGTCACCCATCCTAGTACTACTCTCGCCCAAGCACGCTTAACTTCGGAGTTCTGATGGGATCCGGTGCATTAGTGCTGGTATGATCGCATCCGTCATGTACCGCGCGCAAAATGTACTTGACCCCTTCTCACCGCGCAAACCGAGACAAAATCACTTGCGCGTTTGCCCGTTAAAATAAAAA
>NW_017618314.1:0-1777 GCF_001879475.1 Ipomoea nil
GCTCCCCGCCTTCCCTTCGCCGCCCTCCCGCCGCCCGCCGCTTCCCGCCCGCCCCTTCCTCGCCCCGGCCTTCCTTCCGGCTCCGCGGTCCCCCCTGTCTCCCCCCCCCTCTTTCCTCGCTCTGCTTCCCTCTTCGGCTTTCCCCCTCTTCTTGTGTCTTGCTGCTTTGTGCTCTTCTTCTTGCTGCTTGCTGGGCTCCTTCCCCTGGGTGCTCTTGCTGCTGCCGGTTCTTGCTCTTCTGGTGTTCTTGCTGCTTCTCTGCCTGTTCTTGCTGCTTGCTCTGCTGTTCTTGCTGCTTGTCGGCTGTTCTTGCTGTTTCTGTGCTCTTCTTCCCGCCTCTTGCTCTTCGCCGCTGCCTTGTGTCCTTGTTGCTTTCCCCTGCTTCGCCCCCTCGGTTTGTCTCGTCTGGCTTCTTCTTGGTCTCTTGGGTGGGCCTTCGCCTGCTTGGGTGTTTGCTTCTGTTTCGCCCCGCCTGCTCGGTTCTGTGCCGCTCTGTTTCCTGCTTTTGCTCCGTTCCTTGTCTCCGTGTGTTCTCCCTTGCGTTTGCCCGTGTCTCCGCCTGGTTTCGGGTTCCCCCCCGGTTCCCCGGGCGTTTTTGGTGCCCCGCGTCCGTGGGGGTCGGGGCCCCGCCCCCTCCCCGCGGCCTCTTGGGCCCGCCGGCCGCGGGCCGCCGGCGGGCGGGCCGCTGCCCGCCGGCCCCGCTGCCCGTTCGCTGCCGCCGCCGGGTGCCCCTCCCCCCCCGGCTCCCGCTGGTTTGCCCCCCTTTGGGGCTTTTGGCTTCCCCGTTTGCTGTTCCCCGCCCCCCGTGGTGTCCCCCCGGCCTCCGTCTCTCGTGCCTCTGTCTCGTTTGCTCTTTCGGGTCCCGTTCGTCGGTTGTCTGCGTCTTCTCTCTTGCCTGCTCGTTGCCTTGGTCTCCCGTTGCCCTCGGTGCCCGCCGTCTGCCCCCTTCGGCTTCTTCTTCGTCTGTGCAGGCTCCCGCCTCGGTTTTGTTCTCCGTTTTCTCCCCTTCCCCCTGTGTTCCTGTGGGTTGCCTGTGCTTGCTCTGTGTTCTGTGTGCCTGCTCCCCCCCTTCGGTTGCGCTCCGGCTTGGTTCTTCCTGCGCTGCGCGTTCCGCCGCTGGCTGGCGGTCCGCTTTCCCCTCTCTGGCTGCGTCCCCCGTTTTGGTTGCGCTCCCCGTTTCCCCCTGCGCTGGCGGTTCCTCTTTCCTGGGCTGCGGTCCGCTGCCCTCCTCTTGGGCTGCGGTCCCCTGTTTGGTTGCGCTCCCCCTCTGCTGCGCTGGCGGTTCCTCGGTCGGTTGCGCTCGCCCCTCCGTGTTGCGCTCCGGGGGCCGGGTGCTGCGGGGCCGTGTCCGCGCTCTCTGCGCTGCCCCTCCTGTCTGGGCCTGCGCTTGGTCCTGTGGCGCCCCCCGTGTGCTCTGTGCTGCGCTCTGGCTGCGTTGTTGTTCTGCGTGTCTTGGGCTGTGCCTCTGGGCTTTCTCCTGGGCCTCGTCTCTGTTGGGTTCTGCTTCTTCCTGTGCTTCTCTTCCTGTCTTGCCTGTTGTCCCCTGTCTCTGTTTGGTCTCCTGCTGTCTGTGCTTCGCCTTCTCTGTCGTCTCCCTGTTTCCCCGCTCGCGTCTCGTCGGCTCTCTCTTCCTGCTTCCCCCTGGTTTTCGTCTCTCTCTCTCTCTGTCTCTCTGTCTTGTCTTTCCCGCGTTGGCGTGGGTTCCCCGCCTCTCTCGCTGCCCCGCTCTCTTTGGCTTTCCGGCCCCCGCGCGTCGCTCCCTGGCGCGCGCTCGCCG
>NW_017618316.1:0-16733 GCF_001879475.1 Ipomoea nil
TTTTGGTTGTGTCCGTGGTAGAGGATGTTCTTCATCACCACTGCCATTAGATGCCTCGCCGCAGTTTTCTCGCCGTTGCCACTTTCTCCCATGACTTATAATTTTCTGTAGGGAATGAATACAAGGAAAGGGAGAAAGACGGCGAATTGAATTATACTCAGGTGAAATGACTACTTTACCCCTCAAACTAACCTCCACTTAACTTTCAACTAACGGAAGGACCAACATTGGAAAGGTTTCAAAAGTCAAGTGTCTAAATTGTCCAAATTAAAAGTCGGAGACCAATTGTGGAAAATCAACATAGTCGGAGGACCATTGCTGGAATTAACTCTTATTTAGAATTAAAGCCCAAGTATCCAACACACCAGATTACACATATTCTCCCTTCCTCAATGACCTCAATTGGAGCATCATTAAACGTTTCTCCATGTTTGAAAACAAACTCACACTACAAAAAATATTCAGATAGAATGTAAAAAAATTAATAAATAAATAAAATAAATAAGTGAACTTAACAGGTACAATTAATATACAAAAGATAGGCATTTCAAGTATAACTTACAAATTCGTATTATGGGCGTTATTAACCCAATTGTTAAATGCCTTCTCATTCTGAGTGTACGGTGTAGTCAAGATCAATTTTCTTTCAATGTACGGAGACACCAGTGCATCTACCCTTTTTCTTGTTCTATGTTGTCTCTGCTGTCCCTCTTTAGCAGGTGGTGATGTTTCTTTTCCAGCCCTTTTGGAAGCTGCTGGTACTTCTACTTGGTTAGATATTCCAGAGTCTATTTGTACAACAACATCATAATCTGTTTGTACAATGGCAGAATCCTTTATTACTGGGGCTGCTGTTTCTTCTAATCTTTGACACACCTCAGAGTGTGCTTGTCCAACAACATCAGAATTTGTCTGCACAATGGCAGAATCCTGTACTAATGGGGCTGCTGTTTCATCTAATCTTTCACACACCTCAAAGTGTTCTTGTACAACAACATCAAAAGAGACCTGAACAAGGGCAATTGCAGTTTCTTCAACATTTGTTTCCTTTGTATTCTGAACCTTCTGTGTTTCAATTTCTGTGGCAAGGGCAGTTTCTTCAACATCTGCTTTGTTTATACTTTCAACCTGCTGCTCTTCGTCATCAGATTTAACTTTCTCACTCTTGTTAAAAGCAGGCTGTTGATAATCTTCAGTAGAGTAGCAAGCAGCAATATTTAAAAGCTCTTCTGAAATGCTTTTTTTCTCTCTATGCTTCCATTAGACTGGCAGTGACATTGGGGTCACTGTAATGCTATGAGTGTGGCTGCGAATGGGGCTTGGGGTTGGGGTATGCAAAAGGTTGAAACTAGGACGGTCAAAGAACTGTTCTTCCAAATATTCCTTCCTCTTTTGTATTGCAAGTTCAATTGCAATATATATTTGTGGATTGTCCGAGAAAGAGTCTTGGCTGCTAAACGCTTCTCGCTCTTCCTGCGAGAGAGATGATTCCACCCCTGGAATTACAGGACTGAGTGCTTTTTTAGCCACTGAATGCAGGTTCTTTATATTCTCTTTTTTTTTCAATCATTGATGGCGCTTTCCTGGAGTACTCAACTAGCTTTACCATCTCAGCACAAAAGTTTTCCAAAGTCTGTGCATAGCTAGTGCAGTATTCCTATTGTAAGAATTAATGTGCGTACGATTAGTACTTGATGTGCGTAATGGCAATACTTAATGAGCATATAGTTATAACATAATATGTGTCCAATTGAAACATAATCTGCGTGCAAATGATACAGTATGTATGTAATGGTAAAACTTAATGCGCATTGTAATTATACACTAATAAAACTGAACATAGTTTGAATGAAATTAAACACATATTACAGAATGAAGAACACACCTTCACTTCATCAAGCGGCTCATGTTCGATTTTAGCCTGTCTATGACCTTCAACACTAGGAATAGGTGGTAATGCTCGTTGATCATTACAAGCCACTTCTTCCAAACCTTTTTGATCATTACAATCCACTCCTTCCATATCTAGCTTGTTGATCATTACAACCTAATTCTTCCAAATCTTGTCGAGTGGACACAAAATTGGGAATACGTTTATGAATTCTGCCTCGTCCAAAACTACCAGCCTTTAAACTCTTCCATCTCTCGGTCCTTTAAATGTTTAGTTGTCCAGCATATCAAAGCTGGAAGAGCACTACGAACAGGGCGTTGAAATTGTAGCAGAACACGATCAACATAATGTACATGAATACAAATGAAAAGCGTTAGCAACATAACCTCCTATCTATTGCCTTTTACATAAAATAAATACGTATTAAAACTTACAAACATGAATAGGAGGGAACCAGGGAAATAACCAGCAGGTGCCTTTTGCCAAGTCACTACTACAGTATTCAATCTCTACAGAAGGAAGCGACACCAATTGAAATCCCAAATTTTTGTCATACCCACTTTTTGGGCCATCTATGTACATAGAAGTCAGTATTACCATGAAATGGATTTTGAACTATTCTCTCTCATTAGTGCATTTCGCCATTGCTGAAATAACTTCACCATACAGAACTGCGCTCGGGTTCTTTGCTTGAACTTTCTCCTTCCAATCTACGAATAAAGGAAGAGTAGTAGATAATCGATCTTTCTAGTATACAATTTCAAGGGGTCCCCTGGGGAAGCCTAAAGCTACTTCCACATCATCTTCAGTTACGTTAAGCTTAAAATCAGAATGAAATGTCAATCTACCATCCATTCCATCATAGTTTTGGAGCATCCAATAGCATAAGCGTATTGGGAATTCTGTAATCATTAGATTAAGGATACTCCCAAAACAAATATCCTGGACAGCAGCTCGTTGTTCAGGGCTAAAATTTTTAATTGCGTCAACCAATCTAGCTGATGATCCCCTGTTTTTAACTTCGGGGACACTGTCATAAAGACCTTGGTTTTTATTTTTGCCCCTTCGTCTTTGTTTTGCAACCTGAATAGGGCCCTCAGATTCTTCAGCAACAACCATGTCCAATTTCTTTTGCCTTTTGCGTTTTCTACCTATAGTTACAAACAAACACAAATCATTGATTGCAAAATGTAAAAAAGATTAAATGCATAATGTATGTGCATTAATTTGACTATAGACTGCACAAGGAAAACAACGTAATTGTCAAACATAAAGCTGTGTGAGTTTGAAACTTAATGTGCGCAAGGACGATAGTACAGGATATGCGTGAGTTTATAACTTAATGTGCGTTAAGACATGACTTAAAATGCATACAAGTATTACTTAAGGTGTGTGTTTAATTAACTCATAATGTGCGTCAATTTGAAAGTCAATTCCAAAAAATAGAAGGTTCAGGTAATTAGCAAGTATTGTGGGTCAATTAACATATATGTTGCGTCAATTTAACTCATAGTGTGTGTCAATTTGATTTACAACTCGCAATAGTTAAGTGTGTTAAATTAGAACTCAATATGCGTGAACTAACATCATAGTGTTTGTGTATTTCAACCCTAATTTGTATCATTTTGAAGTAAACATACAAAGCATAATGTGCGAGAAATTAAACACTAA
The DNA here is from genome assembly GCF_001879475.1 of Ipomoea nil. Classification (NCBI taxonomy): domain Eukaryota; kingdom Viridiplantae; phylum Streptophyta; class Magnoliopsida; order Solanales; family Convolvulaceae; genus Ipomoea; species Ipomoea nil. The sequence goes on from NW_017618316.1 coordinate 3,563, forward strand.
ACGATATTTTGAATGAATATGTGAAATTTACCTTGTACAGTAGTTGCCAGTTGAGTAGATTTTTCCGGTTGTGGGGCATTTTCCGGCGACGCCATATGTGCGGTTTAAAAAAAAACATTGAACGAATTATAATATCTTCATTTGAAAATGCACACACAGATATACCTTAATGAAAAAAGCTTTGAAAACAAGTACAAATGGCGACTGTAATGCGAAAAAGCTTTGAAAATGCTTTGAAACTGATCGTGGTGAAGAATAAAGTTTTTTTTTTTTAATATCCAGAGTACTAATTTAGTTATTTACCCCATGAGTGCACGAAATTGAATTTAAATGACCTAAATTCACTCTTTAAAATCAGCGGCCGAGATAATTGGATGAATTTATGAATTTAAATGACCGTTATTTACTCTTTAATGATTTGTGTGACAAGAGTAACTCGTCGCACATTAAGACTTAACTATACGCATATTAAAGTGTTCTTGTGTGTATATTCAAAAATAAATTAACGCAAGGCGCACATTAACTTCTTCACACCCCACCCCCACACACCCCCCTACCTGGTGGTAGGGGTCGGGTTGGGTGGGGGAAAGTAGTTTAATTATTTAAGGCATTTGGAGTATAGTTTAGTTTGTTTAATTAAATATACACATATTACGGACATAATTAAAGGAAGAAATTAAGCATACACATATAATATTTATAATTAAACAAATTGCATAATATTAATTAAATATAAACATATTAGGAACATAATTAAAGGAAGAAATTGAACATATACATACATATAATATTTATAATTAAAGAAATTAACATAATATTAATTTAATATAATTTATACTCCTTAATTACATCGTTAAGAATTGACGCACATTAAGAATTGCGGACACGCATAGTGTACTGTAATTTGACGCACCTTAAGGCAGCTTAAACTATTAAGTCACGCACCTTAAGGAAAATCATTTTTTTTTTGTTTTCACAAATCATTTAAATATACAAATTAAAGTAAATATTAAAATTAAGCACACCAAGGCATATTGTCTTCTTTAATTTGGAGAATTGATTTTGGATCTACAAGTGTTCATTAGGAAGAACAAGTGTTCATTCGGAATAACAAGTGTTCATTCGGAATAACAAGTGTTCATTCGGAAGAACAAGTGTTAAATATTGTTTCTACAATGAATAAATGGATGAGCTGACTGGCGAAATGGTAGAATTTTTTTGCACATATTGATCACACTCAAGATCAAATCCCTTTTTAAAGATTTAATTTTTTTTTTAATCCACGCACATTAGGACTTAAATCAATGCATCTTAAAGTCATATGTCGTGCACTTTAATTGGCTTTTCGACGCAAATTTAAACTTTTGGCATTTAAAATTCTTTTCATTTCGCTGCAACTAATTTAAATGTATAGATACACGCACATTGTACTTTTATTTCGCTCATGCCAATAGAGCAAACCAAAGCACATTAACTCTTTTTTACAAACCTTTCTTTAAGTAATATTCTGATTGTGTGTGTAAGTACTGTCAAGGCTATTCGTTGTCAGCACTTTATGGCATTTGTAGTTGGGGAAACGGAAAACATTGAATGGTCATTCATTTACCAACCCCTCTTATACGCATATTAAAGTTTTTCGCAGCGCATATATATTAAGTTATCTCTAACGCACCTTAAATGCTTAAGGTATACATACACGCACCCCACACCCCCCTGCCTAGCAGGTGATAGTGGAGGGGGTGGGTTGTGGGGATAGTAGTTTAATTGTTTAAGGCATTTGGAGTCAAACTTAGATTGGGTTTTTCGTTGAAATTTTCATCCACGCACACAGAAATATTCGTATTAGGCATCTTAAAGTATTACGTCGTGCATATTAAGTGTATATCAAACGCACCTTAAATCCTTAAGGTATACATACACGCACATTGCACTGTTATTTCACGCACGTAATGCCTTAACCAATTAAACTTATTCGAACCCCACCCACACACACCCCCCTACCTGGTGATAGGAGGCGGGTTGGGGTGGGGAAAAGTAGTTTAATTATTTAAGGCATTTGGAGTCTAGTTTAGTTTGTTTAATTAAATATACACATATTACGAACATAATTAAAGCAAGAAATTAAGCATACACATATAATATTTATAAATTAAACAAATTAGCATAATATTAATTAAAATATACACATATTGGGAACATAATTAAAGGAAGAAATTAAGCATATACATACATATAATATTTATAGTTAAACAAATTAGCATAATATTAATTAAATATAATTTATAATCCTTAATTACATCGTTAAGAATTGACGTACATTAAGAATTGCAGACATGCATGCATAGTGTACTGTAATTTGACGCACCTTAAGGCAGCTTAAACTATTAAGTCACGCACCTTAAGGAAAATCGTTTTAAGTATTGAAATCGTGCACACTAGAATAAATTACAATGCATCTTAAATTAATATTCCACGCACACAGAGTGGTAATACACAAACCGGACACACATTAAGTTTTCAGATCACGCATCTTAAAGTCATTTGTCGTGCACTTTAAATGGTTAATCGACGCACATTAAGTCTTTGGCATTCTCAAATTTTTTCCTTAGGCATTTAAGTCGTTCAATAGTAAAACTAACGCAGTTTAAGACTTAATTCCACGCACGTAAAGAATTAATGACACGCACTTTAAACTATTATAACACTCACCCTTAACTATTATACCACAAACTAGTGATGGCTTAACGCCAAATTTATAGATGGAATTTAGGGTTTGCAATGATTAACCTAAGGGTAACACTTTTAACGTGCGCTACGTAAAAATTTAAGGTGTGTGATCTGGAAAGGTAAAGCGTGTTGGTTTGTGTATTAATAATTGCGTGCATGGTAGAAGTGTTAAAGATTGTTTTTACAATGAATAAACGGATGAGTTCACTTGAGAAATGGTAAAAGTCTTTGCACATATTGATCGCACCTAAGATTGAATCCCTTTAAGACATAATTTTCTTTTGAATCGACACACATTAGGACTTAAATCAATGCATCTGCGCATATTAAAGTATTTATGTGCGTATATTAAAGAATAAATTCACGCACGGCGCAAATTAATTTATTATTCTACGGATCCAAGTGTTATTACACAAACAACCACACGTTATCATTCCATACAACGCATCTTAGTCTAAGTTTATGCACCCTATTTATTTCACAGTTTACTCGCACGTTGATGTGTATTTTGACATAAAATGATTTTGGACAGTTTTTGTGGTATTATTAAATATCATAATCATAATTTTCTAATCGAGTAAAATAAAGCGATATATAAATACGGCATAGTTATACCTGTTACTTGTGAGAAAATAAAAGAGTATAATAAATGTGATTAAAGAAATTTCCTTTATGAGATATTCACATTTTTAATCGTTAAATTATTTTTTATCTTGAACTGTAATTTCTTAATTTTCAAGTAATTAAGCACATGTGATATCATTGTAACAGAAATATACAAAAATTAAGCCAAATATTCCAAAATAAGTAAAAACGAAATAGTTAGTTTGAGCAGTAAATAATAAATATCGCAACTGATAAAATGTAACAGATGGAATATTAAGTTATTGTAATTTAATCATTTTCGACACACATTTGAAGGGGAAGGGGTGGTCAATTGCTTAACATATAAACTGTAACGTACAGGAACGTAACCAACAATAATATATATATAATCTGTATTTATACATGAAATCTGCTCGTATAACATCAATATAAATAGAAGTGATTTTCATCCTTTTGCTTCATTCGATCCCAAAAGCAGCTAGCCATTTCTCTCAAGAAGAGAACGGAGTTGTTGTAAGTCTTTGCTTCCTTTTCTTCAATTCTGTGTATATATATATATATTATATATTCTAATACATACATAAATTCCCATTCTTTGTTGAATTTTTGTTTGTTATGGATCGGACTTTGTTGGGCGGAGGCTTGTAAGGGTCAAATCCAACACCATGTGGGTAGGAGGATTGTTGGGCGGAGGTCGGTAAAGGACCAAGTCCAACACTCTGGCTCTCAAAAATATGTGTGATTGACTATAGTTTTTTGGCATAAGTGATTCTAAAGATTGATCAGATTATTCTTTGACAAGCTAAGGAAGACTTGTGCAGATCGATATGTCTGCTTCAACGTGAGAGTAGAGTGCAGGATATGCCGTGGTGAAGATTTCGATTCAAATATGGAGGTTCCTTGCTCTTGCCGGGGTACCTTAAAGGTCGGTAGGTTTCACTACTACAGAAAACGGATTTAACGTCTACATTATAACGTCGGTTTTTTTGAAAATCCGACGTTAAATATTTAAAAATTATTTTTTTATTTTTTTAAAAAAATACATATGACGTCGGTTATTTGGTATGGCCGATGCCGTATATTAAATAAAAAATAAATAAAAAATAAATACGAGATACGACGTCGGCGTTATACGTTGCCGACGTCGTATCTCAAATAAAAAATATATATATATATGGTATATGGCGTCGGCGACGTATATCGCCGACGCCGTATACTTGAATTTAAAAAAAAATTAAATAAATAGTAGATACGGCGTCGGAGAATTAATCTCCGACGCGGTATCTCTAATAATTAAAAAAAAAATGGTATACGGCGTCGGCGACGTATAACGCCGACGCCGTATACTCAAATTAAAAAAAAAAATAATAATAATAAATAGGAGATACGGCGTCGGAGTTAAATCTTCGACGCCGTATCGTATAATTAAAAAAAAATTAAAATGGTATACGGCGTCGGCGACGTATATCGCGACGCCGTATACTCGAATTTTTAAAAAAATAATAAAAAATAAATAGTAGATACGGCGTCGGAGAATTAATCTCCGATGCCGTATCTACTATAATTAAAATATATATATATTTAAATGGTATACGGCGTCGGCGTCGTATAACGCCGACGCCGTATACATAAATTAAAAAAAAAAAAATTATGAAGCGGAGGTACATACTACTCCAAACGCCCTAGCTAGCTCCAGCTCAGTGCTCAACATTGCTCCAAACGCCCTAGCTCCAGCTCACTCCTCAGCTCACTGCTCCAAACGCCGTACGCCACCGCCGCCGAACGCCCTACGCCACCACAGCTCTCCACCGCCGCCTAAGCCGTCGTCCACTGCCGTCGGCCTCGCTCTCCGCACGTCGACGTCGTCCTCGGCCTCGCTCGCAACAGTGCCGTCGTCTTCGGCCTCGGCCTCGCTCGCCGTCGTCCTCGCCGTCGCCCTAAGCCGCCGTCCTCGCCGTCGCCCAACGTCATCGCCGGTCGCCCAACAACATCGTCGCAAGGTACGTACGTGTATATATATATATATATATATATATATATATATATATATATATATATATATATATATATATATATATTATAAATTAAAAATGGTTATGTATATATATTTTTTGAATTTTGAATTTTATATATTATTATTGTGTATATTTTCAAAATTTTAGGAATAATTGTGTATATATTTAATTTTATAAGTTAGTGGGTCAATTATGAATTGTTGTGTGTATATGTGGAATTTTATGAAATTTTGTTTATATATTATTGTGTATATCTTGAAATATTATTATTGTGTATATAAAATGATGTTGTTTTGGACCAAGACCCACCATGCTAGGTGAATCTTGGTCCATAATTTGCCTTTTCAAGTATATAACTTATCAAATAATTTAAGTGAACAAGCTAAGTGTATAATACATGATGATGTTATATATTGAATATATTGCACTAGTTGATACTTAATATAAAATGATGTTGTTTTGGACCAAGGCCCACCATGCTAGGTGAATCTTGGTCCATAATTTGCCTTTTCAAGTATATAACTTATCAAATAATTTAAGTGAACAAGCTAAGTGTATAATACATGATGATGTTATATATTGAATATATTGCACTAGTTGATACTTAATATAAAATGATGTTGTTTTGGACCAAGGCCCACCATGCTAGGTGAATCTTGGTCCATAATTTGCCTTTTCAAGTATATAACTTATCAAATAATTTAAGTGAACAAGCTAAGTGTATAATACATGATGATGTTATATATTGAATATATTGCACTAGTTGATACTTAATATAAAATGATGTTGTTTTGGACCAAGGCCCACCATGCTAGGTGAATCTTGGTCCATAATTTGCCTTTTTCAAGTATATAACTTACCAAATAATTTAACTTAAAATGTTGTGAGAAAAATGTAATACTAATTGGCCGAAATGAATATAGTGTAGTTGTTGTAGTAGTTATAATTATATAAATTTGTTAAAATGTTGTTAACAAATGTTTAACTAGGTTATTATTATTTTAGATTGGCTTGTGATGGATAAAAGTTGGATGAAAAGCTAATCGACTTAGTCAGAAATATGAAGATGGAGTTAGAAATTTTTTACAGTTTGCAAATAATAACCTTCCGAATAGTAATAAGAGGTTCTTCTGTCCTTGTACAAAATGTTGTAATCAGAAAAGGTTAGGTGAAGAAGACATATATGATGATCTAATTGTTAATGGGATTAATCCATATTATACACAATGGATTTGGCACGGTGAAAGCGATGTGGCTACAACATCTAACATGTATGTTGACAATGAAGATGATGAGTCTGAAGATCGGTTGGATGAAATGTTTCGCGATGTTGGAGAAGAGTTTACCAATCGGTCAAATGAGTTGGATGAATTATTGAATGATTCAAAACAACCTTTATGGCCAGGGTGTAGTAAATATACCAGATTATCTGCTGTATTAAAATTATTCAACTTGAAAGCTGGGAATGGGTGGAGCGACAAGAGCTTTACTGCTTTACTTAAAATAGTCAATGATATGCTTCCAGATGGTAATGAACTTCCCAAGAGTACATATGATGCCAAAAAGATGTTGTGTCCCATGGGTATGGGATACAAAAAAATACATGCTTGCCCTAACGATTGCATATTGTTTAGGAATGATTACAAAGACTTGCATGCATGTCCAATATGCGGGGCATCTCGTTATAAAACAGAGAGAGTGGTAAAGTACGTTTGAAAAGTCCACCAGCTAAAGTTTTGTGGTATCTCCCAATTCTTCCAAGATTTAAGCGCATGTTTGCAAATCCAAGCGATGCGAAGAACTTATCATGGCATGCAGATGAAAGAATTTCCGATGGCAAGCTTCGACACCCGGCTGATTCTTCTCAATGGATAACATTTGATAATGCATTTCCTGAATTTGGCCACGAGTCGAGAAATCTTAGACTTGGACTTTGTACTGATGGTATTAACCCTCACGGGAACCTAAGTAGCAAGCATAGCTCGTAGCCAGTTATGTTGATAATTTATAATCTACCCCGTGGTTGTGTATGAAACGCAAATACATATTATTAAGCTTGATGATTTCTGGGCCAAAACAACCAGGCAATGATATAGATGTTTTTTTGGCGCCTTTGATTGATGACTTGAAGCAATTATGGGATGAAGGTGTGTTAGTGTTTGACGCATACCGGAAGGAGACTTTTAAGTTGCATGCAATGCTTTTTTGCACAATCAATGACTTTCCAGCTTATGGTAACTTGTCTGGATATAGTGTCAAAGGTCATAAGGCATGCCCCATATTGTGAAAATAATACCTGTTATCATCAACTGGTTCATGGTAGAAAGACTGTATACATGGGGCATCGGAGATTTCTTGATAAATTTCACCCTTATAGAAAATTAAAAAGGCATTCAATGGCGTTCAAGACTATACAGATGTTCCACAACCATTAACAGGGAATCAAGTTTATGAACGAGTTGAATGCATCAATGTTACTTTTGGTAAGACTCAAAAGCTTCAATCTCAAAGAGGTAAGAGGTCAAAAGAGATACCTACAAATGAGAAGAGTCCGTGGAAAAAGAAATCTATATTTTTTGATCTTCCATATTGGAAGACACTAGATGTGAGACATAGTATTGATGTGATGCATGTGGAGAAAAATGTATGTGATAGTCTTGTTGGAACTCTTTTAGACATTAAAGGTAAGACTAAAGATGGACTCAATGCTAGATTGGATTTGGTTGAAATGTGTATACGACCTACATTAGCTCCACGTTGCGGGGATAAGAGAACATATTTGCCTCCAGCTGCTCATTACTTTATCAAGAAAGGAGAAAATAAGTTTTTGTGAGTGTTTACGTGGAGTAAAGGTACCACAATGGTATTCATCAAATATTCAGTAAACTTGTTAATATGCAAGATTTAAAGTTGGTGGGGTTGAAGTCTCATGATTGTCATGTCTTAATGCAACAACTATTGCAGTGGCTGTTAGAGGCATATTACCTAAAAAGTTGAGATATACCATCATAAGACTTTGTTTCTTTTTCAATGCAATATGTGGGAAACGTTGTTGATCCAGACAAATTAGATGAATTGCAAAATGACATTATTGTTACACCTGTGTCAGCTAGAGATGCACTTTCCACCTTCATTTTTTGATATCATGGTTCATTTGCTTGTGCATTTGGTGAGAGAGATCAAACATTGTGGTCCAGGCTTATTTGAGGTGGATGTACCCATTTGAACGGTACATGAAAGTATTAAAAGGTTATGTTAGGAACCGATATAGGCCGGAAGCATCTATAGTTGAAAGCTATGTTGCAGAGGAGGTTACTGAGTTTTGTACAGAATATTTGGCAGGGGTAGAGGCTATTGGTGTTTCTACTAATCGACATGAAGGAAGAATTGCTGGGAAGGGTACTCGAGGAGTCAAAGTGAAGACTATGCCTCGTGAAGATGTTGAGGAGGCACACTTGTACATCTTGCATAATACAAGTGAAGTCGAGCCGTATTTAGATGAACACAAGGCATTGATTAGAGAGCAAAATCCAAGAAGGACAGACATGTGGATTGTGGGCGAACATAATCGAACTTTTATTCGTTGGTTCAAAAATAAAGTTATTGAAGAGAATAATATGTCTGAAACTGTTTCATGGTTAGCACATGGTCCTGGTTTGGATGTCCTATGCTATAATGGATATGACATTAATGGGTTTTCTTTTTATACAAAAGCTCAAGATGAAAAGAGCACTATGCAAAACAGTGGAGTTACTTTGGTTGCAAATTCCATGCATTTCAGTAGTTCGAAAGATACAAATCCTGTGTTCGCAGAGTTGTCATATTATGGTGTGATTGAAGAAATATGGGAAGTTGATTATGTTTTGTTTAGGGGTGCCGGGTGTTTCGATGTAGATGGGTAGATAATAAACATGGTGTAAAAGTTGATGAGTTGGGATTTACACTTGTTGATTTTAATCGTGAAGGGCACAAAAATGAGCAGTTCATAATGGCATCCCAAGCAAAACAAGTCTTTTATATTAGTGATCCTTGTGACAAAAAATGGTCAATTGTTCTTCATGGAAAGAGACAAATTACTAGAGATGAGAATGAAGATGTTAGTTTTGATATTGAGGAAATACCACCATTTTCTTCAAGTTTATTGCCCACTATTATTTGATAATGAGATAGATGAAGTACATGCATCACGAGATGATCATCATGAAGGGATATGGGAGAATTGATTATTACATGTAATGCCCGCTATTTATTTTGTTTTTTAGTTTTCTTATTGTAGTACTTTTATATATTCTAATAATTTTTGTTTCTAAACAGGCGTATGGATTCAGCAAATGGTGATGGTACTACAGAGGATGGTACTGCACAAGATACTCATACTACTCAAAGTAGTAATACTACTTCTAAGACGAGGGGCGCCACTCGTATGCAAAAACTCATTCTGCAGCGTTCTACTGAAGGGAAACACCACATTGAGCTTGATGGATTGGAGCCTGTCTACGGCCAGAAGGCAGTGCATTTAAAAGTTATGTTGCATAGTGGGACGAATACATACTCCTATCACCATAGATGAATGGCCGAATGTCCAGAAAATATTAAGAGTACTATTTGGAAACAAATCCTGGTAACTTTTAATTTTGTAAGATTTTGATTTATTCATAAAGTTTCTATAATTACATTTCTAACTAATAAATAATTTTGTTTTGCAGAATACTTATGATATTCCCGAAACAACTGATATGAGGAGAGTATGGTTAAGATATGTGGGTGATCGGTGGAAAGATTTTAAAGCGAAATTGGTGAGCAAGTATATATACGGTAGTTTTGCAGGTATGAGCCCATGTATAAAATACAACTTCATTGAACAAGAGACATGGGATGAGTTTGTAAAGTCGCATACAGGTTCAGCATATGAGGTATCGTTATTATTCTATCAATATTTCCAACATAAACTCTATCATTATTATGAGGGACATGTAAAGAGTTTGATTAATATTTTGTATTTATATAGGCAAAAAGAAAAAAATATCAAGACATACAAGCTAAGAATATTCATCCACATCTTTTAGCTCGAGGAGGTTATAAAAGGTTGGAGAAGATGATGATGGATGAGAAGTTGAAAGAAAAACAAGCGTTGGCTGATGCAGATCCGACGTATACAATGAGTCCTCCAAGTCCTCCACGTAGAGCCGAAAAGTGGAAGAAAGCAAGAATTGACAAGTCAGGAAATTATCGCACTGAATCAACAAGATTGGTGGCGGAAAAAATTGTAAGTAAATATGTTGTCATTTACTAAAGTAATAGTAATTATTATTGAATAATTTTTATATATGTTAGGATGCTCTTGAGATCCAAATTTCTCAAGGAGAATTTGTTGAGAAAGGAAGACAAGATTCATTGACTGTTGCATTGGTACTGATGAGCATTCTGGACGTGTTAGAGCCATGGGAAGAGGACATGGCTTCAAAAGTGTATTTGGCCATGCAAAACGTCGCGAAAAGCCTCCTGAAGATGTTCAACAAATGGTTGATGATGCTGTTGCAGTAGCGTTAGAGAAACAAAAGCAGCAAAATATTTCTGAACGGGAGGAATTTGGTCAACGATTAACTGAGCAATTTGAGGCAAAAATAGCTAGTATGATGTTGAAATTTAGTGCTATGCAGACTCCTTTACAAGCAAAGCAGGTGGATGACGTATGTGTGGATGTTGTGTCACTACCTCCAAGTGACAAAGCTAGTTCCCCAGACCCTTTTAGTAATTTACCGGCTGTAAGTATTCGTTTAAAGTTATCTTATTATTATTTATCAATAAAATTTTATATGATTTTTAATTAAAAATTATTGTAGTTAGGGCACGATGTCAACTGTTCTTAGAAGATCCAATTAGACGTCCAGTAGCATATGGGACAGCTTACAGTGGTGGACAGGTTCATGGGTTGTACTGGATATAATCATGTGAAGGTGAGCGTAAATGAAGTTAGTGATCCAAGTGCACATGTACCAATCCCCACAGTGAGGTTCAGCTTGTAGGTGATGCAATTCAACACTTTATTGCTTGGCCAAAGAAGCTGGTAGAGTTATGTACTAAAGTTGATGTGGTATGTATACTGAAAATATTTCTATTTTAAAATAGTAAGTAATTTACTTTTTAAAATAATAATTCTTACTTGTATTATAATTCACAGTCAAAAGAAAAGACCAAATTGACTTTTCATTCGGGTGTGCAATCCGTTCATCAACAATTCACTATACCTGATGATGATTCTTTGACTGATGGATGCAAAAAGGCCTTTTCAATAGCTCGCCATTTTGAACACCCTCTTGTGGTCCATGTGGCTCGTGGTATTATGGCAACATTGACTATGACTTGCACCTTCTAAGTGATGAGATAATGCGTTTCTTAAATATGGAGACCATCGATGTTTCTCTAATTCAGTTCTTTATGAGGTAATAAGTTCTTTAGTATTATTTATTCATAATAGTTTTATATTTATATAGTTGGTAATCTATATATAATTGGTTGTGTTTGTGAATAGGGGTATTTACATTAGTTTTGAGTTGGCATCAAAAGACACGTATGGCTTCCTAGATCCATATTGGATTCAACCACAAATGAATAATATGGAAGACAGGAAATCATATATAAATGCCACCATGCAGTCGGGGAAGAAATTGGTATACTTAGCCCCATATGTTCTCAAGTAAGTATTAATTACGTTTTAAATAAAAGTATATATATATATATATATTCACTTAAAACTAATAAATTATTTATTTGTAGTGAGCATTGGATGTTGATGGCGATTTGTCCTCGACTAAATGAAATTTTTTGGTTTGATTCACTTGGTCATGGGCCGCGTGAAGACATTAAACATATAATGGAAACGTATGTAAATTTATATAATTAATTAATAGTTATCATTAAACTAGTGATGCCAAGTATTTATATATATTCTATGTCTTATATTAATAGGTGTATGACTGCAACAAACATGATGAGTGGAAAGAAACAAAATCGTTCACCAAAATGGACTATATGTTCGGTAAGTACTTCATTCACTTTGTAAAACATGCAAACTTATTGTTTTTTTTTATTAATTTATTTTATTTTTATTGTAATTCAATGTAGTGTGCTATACAAAAGGGAACCACCGAATGTGGTTATTATGTGATGAAGTTCATGTTGGAAATTGTTTCCAACAATCTAAGCAAAGGAATGGATAAGGCAAGTAATTTCTTAATATATCTTTTGGCTTCAAATGTTTAAAAATACTTGCTTATTTATTAATTTTATTTCTTTTGAACTTTGTAGGCTTTGGAAAGACAAGGAAGATTGCCCTACAACAAAAAAGAGATTGATGAAGTTAGAGACAAATGGTCTAAGCTTCTTATTGATGAATGGTTAATAAAACGCTTCTTAGTTGATACTTTACGTTTAAAATTAGTTTATGTTTATTGGCTTAATGTTTAGTAGTTTTGTTGAATTGTGGTACTTATATTAGTTTTATGTTTAGTAGCTTGAATTAGCTTAATGAATTGTGTTCTTTATATTAGTTTCATGTTTAATAGTTTGATACTTTACGTTTAAAATTAGTTTATGTTTATTGGCTTAATGTTTAGTAGTTTGTTGAATTGTGGTACTTATATTAGTTTTATGTTTAGTAGCTTGAATTAGTTTAATAAATTAGTTGATGTTGAATGCTGAATGTTAAATTGCTAGCTGCGCAGGGTTTGAAAATTGATACAGTGGGGTAGAAAACATAAAACGCATAATAAATAACATACGGCGTCGGTTTATACCTAAAAACGACGTCGTAGGTTAATTAT
>NW_017618317.1:7500-10000 GCF_001879475.1 Ipomoea nil
GAGTGTGCCTACGTTGCGGGCATATGCGGAACGAGTGTGCCTAAGTTGCGGACTCATGCGGAACGAGTGTGCCTAAGTGCCGGACTTGTGCGGAACGAGTGTGCCTACGTTGCGGGCTCATGCGGAACGAGTGTGCCCAAGTTGCGGACTTATGGGGTACGAGCGTGCCTAAGTTGCGGACTCATGCGGAACGAGTGTGCCTAAGTGCCGGACTTGTGCGGAACGAGTGTGCCTACGTTGCGGGCTCATGCGGAACGAGTGTGCCCAAGTTGCGGACTTATGGGGTACGAGGGTGCCTAAGTTGCGGACTTATGCGGAACGAGGGTGCCTAAGTTGCGGGCTTATGCGCAACGTTGGTGCCTAAGTTGCGGACTCATGCGGTACGAGGGTGCCGAGGTTGCGGAATTATGCGGTACGAGGGTGCCGAGGTTGCGGACTTATGCGGAACGAGGGTGCCGAGGTTGCGGAATTATGCGGTACGAGGGTGCCCAAGTTGCGGAAAGTTGCGGTACGAGGGTGCCCAAGTTGCGGAAAGTTGCGGTACGAGAGTGCCCAAGTTGCGGAAAGTTGCGGTACGAGAGTGCCCAAGTTGCGGAAAGTTGCGGTACGAGGGTGCCCAAGTTGCGGACTTATGCGGAACGAGGGTGCCGAGGTTGCGGACTTATGCGGTACAAGGGTGCCGAGGTTGCGGACTTATGCGGTACGAGGGTGCCGAGGTTGCGGACTTATGCGGTACGAGGGTGCCGAGGTTGCGGACTTATGCGGTACGAGGGTGCCGAGGTTGCGGACTTATGCGGTACGAGGGTGCCGAGGTTGCGGAAAGTTGCGGTACGGGTGTGCCGAGGTTGCGGAAAGTTGCGGTACGGGTGTGCCGAGGTTGCGGAAAGTTGCGGTACGGGTGGGCCGAGGTTGCGGAAAGTTGCGGTACGGGGGTGCCGAGGTTGCGGAAAGTTGCGGTACGGGGGTGCCGAGGTTGCGGAAAGTTGCGGTACGGGTGGGCCGACGTTGCGGAAAATTGCGGTACGGGTGGGCCGACGTTGCGGAAAATTGCGGTACGGGGGTGCCGAGGTTGCGGAAAGTTGCGGTACGGGTGGGCCGAGGTTGCGGAAAGTTGCGGTACGGGTGGGCCGAGGTTGCGGAAAATTGCGGTACGGGGGTGCCGAGGTTGCGGAAAGTTGCGGTACGAGGGTGCCCAAGTTGCGGACTTATGCGGTACGAGAGTGCCCAAGTTGCGGAAAATTGCGGTACGGGGTGCCGAGGTTGCGGACTTATGCGGAACGGGTGTGCCGAGGTTGCGGAAAGTTGCGGTACGGGTGTGCTGAGGTTGCGGAAAGTTGCGGTACGAGGGTGCCGAGGTTGCGGAAAGTTGCGGTACGAGGGTGCCGAGGTTGCGGAAAGTTGCGGTACGAGGGTGGCCCAAGTTGCGGACTTATGCGGAACGGGGGTGCCGAGGTTGCGGACTTATGCGGAACGAGGGTGCCGAGGTTGCGGACTTATGCGGAACGAGGGGCGCCCAAATTGCGCACAGTTGCGGACGGATGCGGAAAATATCACGCAACAGAGGTTTACCCGCCTGCCACCCCAGTACTTTTACGACGGTTCTGTGTTATGCCTTGGCCTATGTCGTTTTACGTCGTTCTCGTGCCAAAATGGCATATACATTTGTTTTAGAGCTTATTGTACTATTTAATTAGTGAGGCAAACGATATGCCATATATTCCTCTCACATTCCCAACAATCCCAAGTACTTGGCTAAGTCAGACAAGGAACTTTGCGGACAGCTGGGCATAAATTTGGACATCGTCGTTTTCAATGAAATAATCATCCAAACGCTTTGAAATTTACCAAGCATTGTTAAAATGCTCTAAACTAAAGGACCATGCAATAACATTTGAAAAAAAATGCACGGAACCACCCGAAATGACCGTGTGATTTACGGGACAAACCGTGTCTACTGCTGTCACTGGGGTTTTTTTTTTTTTAACTACTATAGGGGGGGTATGGTAGTTGAGGTGCCGGTCGACTTTTTTCGGAACGTGTTGGGACGGGCCCCCCTCGTCCCGTAGGCCTCGTACGAGTGTTCCCGCCGCTCGTACGTATTATTGGGGACCGGCATAGACCCATCGGAGTCGCAAGGCGGGGCGGCGCACCGGACGGAGACGGACATGCAAAAAAACATCATTGGCACGTGAATTCGGTCAATCGAGCAAACGTGAATCTGCAATATACCGTCAGTAGGTTGTGAGTTGCCGAGGCACGTGTCCAATCGTCTAGTAAGCTGTTCGTTAACGAATTACGGTGCGCCGTAGGGGCGGAGGGCGGGCGTTCGCAATGAACCCGCCCAGCGTAGCGCAGTGCAGCGTACGTGTCGTCGGGCGTGGGGGTTGACCGACCTCGCAAGAGGATAGAAATATTGTATTGCTCGAGGCCTTTCATTCCTCGAGGGCTTCCTCCACAGCACTCGTTCGACGACACGTCCGGATCTGACCGAGACGGACAT
>NW_017618318.1:0-5961 GCF_001879475.1 Ipomoea nil
TTGTTGGAACACTGGGGCTTTGAGCAAAATCGCTGCTGCCATTGGTAAACCTCTGTACATGGATCAATCTACTTTGGATGGGAGGAAATAGGCTTTGCTAGGGTGCTCGTGGATTTTGACTGCTCCTTAGAGCCTCTGAAACACATCGCCATTGAGGTGCCTGACGGATCAACGCTTGAACAGAATATTTTTTATCAGAACTGGGTGCCCTTTTGCACTCGGTGGGGGGAGGCCGACACATAACAGAAAAATGCCCCTTGACTCGTGTTGAATGTAATCTAAGGAAAGAAATGTGGCTGCTGGGCATGGAATGAGAATGGTGATACCGAGACTCAAGCTCTTGTAGCTACGGATGTGTGTGAGGCTGTTGTGGGTGACGAAGAGGATGTGGCAGAAAAGAGAACTGATGAGGCAGCACTGGTGGTAGTCGAAGATGGTACAGGAGTGCAAGATATTGTAGCTACACCTTTGCAACAACCTTTTGGAACTCCACAAGTCGAGGTGCAATCTCCTCCACCACATCTGACGCAGAAATTCCACAAGTTGAGGTGCAATCCCTCCACCACCTCCTGAAATTGAAGAGGAGGCCGGTAACGACAAAGAAGAAGCTGCTTTGTCAAAATCTGCTAGAAGAAAGGCCCGAAAGGCTAGGAAGGCGGCAGAAGCTGCCTTGAACCCTCCATGCAACCTTGAGACTGTCTCTGAAGTTGATCCGGATCCACAGGCAGAAAATGAAGAAGAAAATGTTGTCACCTTACCCATAGAGCCCTCTCGTGTGTGGCTGGGGCAAGAAGACGATCCCCCCGCAATCTAAGAAGCAAAAGAAAACATCTCGGACATCCCTGCCACTTGGATTAACAAAGTGGCTGGCGCGGTGGTCGGCGAGCACCCACCTCGTTGCTCAATGTTGATCGGAAACTTGGAATGTGAGGGGTTTGAATCAACCCCTCAAACAAAAAGAAGTCTGGGACTTCGTTTGGAACAATAAACTATCTGTTATTGCACTTCTGGAAACTAAATTGTCGATTGAGAAAGCTGACTTGTTCGTTAAAAAAACCGAAAGAATGGATGGAAGCTTGCAACCAACTTCCATGATACTGTTGGTGGAAGGATTCTTGTTACATGGAACCCAGCGCTAGTAGACTGCTCAATCCTTGAGACTGGACTCAACATGTCCACTGTCTCATTCTATGCAAGATTTCTCAGAAGAAGATCTTTGTACTTTTGTCTATGGCCTCTTTTCTGTAGTTGCGAGAAGGCAATTATGGGAGAAGATTGAAGCACTTGGACTATTGATTGTTGAACCATGGGTAATCTCAGGTGACTTTAATACAGTGTTATCACCATCTGAAAGAAGGGGAGGAAACGAACCAACTAGATATGCTTCAGGATTTGGAGAATTGCTGTGCGAACATGGATCTAACGGACTGCCCTTCTACTGGAAAATTTTTACGTGGAGAAATAGGTATATGGAAGCCAAGCTGGATCGGGTACTGATCAATGATAGATGGGGAGCCAACGGGTTAACATGCATGGCAGACTTCAAGTTGTTGGCATGCAATTCAGATCACTGTCCGTAGTTATAACTACGTCCATTGCTATAAGTGACGGAAAAAGGCCATTCAAATTTTTAAACATGTGGCTCACACACCAGGACTTCAAAGTTACTCTTGAAAATGTGTGGAGAAGAGCATGTGGAGGGATCGAAGCAGTATATTTCTGGCCAAGAAACTTAAGTCTCTTAAAGGACCTCTTCGCACTCTTAACAGAAATGCGTTCAGCCACATCTCGGAGAGAACCCGAGTCGCGAAAGAAGCCTACTCTGTTGCGCAAGATGAGTTGGATGTCCTAAACGCGAATGAACAAGAGAGGGCTTATGTTAATGATCTTCGGAAGAGGCCTTGTTCTTGATGGAGGCTGAAAGACGGTTCTTTGCGCAAAAATTGAATACAGTCCACTTGGTTGAGGCAGATAAGGGATCACACTATTTTCATAGCCTCATAAATAAAAGAAATGCAGCGTCAACTCTAGCTGCAATCCTTGATCAAGATGGGAACCTAACTACTCACTCAATCAAGTGGGCAGCTTGTTTGTAAAATTTTTCTCTGATTTATTTGGCACCCCAAGAGAAAGGAATGGAACGGACAATACATATTTTGGCCATGGCTCCAATGTCTCTGCCGATCAAGCTTTGAACCTTGTGGCCCCAATCTCTAAAGAAGAAATAAAGGAAGCTTTATTCTCTATGGGTAATGACAAAGCTCCGGGGCCCGACGGGTACACTGCCGCTTTCTTCAAAGTTAATTGGAACCGGATTGGTTCACTGGTCATAGCGGCAGTGATGGAATTTTTCAGAAATGGGCAACTGTTGAAGCAATGGAATCATACCGTTATTGCCTTAATTCCAAGAAGATGCACGATCAAAGGGTCGAGGATTTTAGACCAATCGCGTGCTGCAATGTTTTTACAAGATAATAACGAAGATAATTGCAGCACGCATGGGACGAGTACTGCCGGACATTGTGGACCAAGCCCAAGGGGCTTTTGTAGGTGGGAGATCGGTGTCTGATAATGTTATGCTTGCTCAGGAACTTATAAGGGGATATTCAAGAAAAAGAATATCCCCGAGGTGCATGATAATGGTGGATATCCGAAAGGCTTATGACACTGTTAGCTGGGATTTCTTGAAGGAGGTTCTGCATGGGTTCGGGTTTCCGAGTATCTTCACTGAATGGATCATGGAGTGTGTAAGCACAGCATCTTTCTCGGTGAGCATTAATGGTACTTTGCATGGAAAGTTTGATGGAAGGCGGGGATTAAGGCAAGGGGACCCCATGTCCCCCATGTTGTTCACGTTATGCATGGAATACTTCACAAGAATGTTGAAGGCCAAGACTGCGAGCCCGATGTTCAAGTTCCACCCAAGATGTTCTAACCTCCGCATAAGCCATTTGGCTTTTGCGGATGACTTGATGCTTTTTTGCAGGGGAGATGTAAGCTCGGTGGGAATAATGATGAATGCGTTGAATGAGCTCGAAGGGACCTCAGGGCTAGCGATTAGTGCTACGAAATCGAAACTGTTTTGTGCTGGGGTGCGTGATGACCTTAGCTTCACACGCATCCCTAATGGCACCTTGCCTGTTCGTTACCTTGGGGTTCCTTTAGATGCTCAAAAGCTAAAGGTATCTTGCTACACCCTCTTTTTGATTCCATTAACAAGTATATATCTGCCTGGAAGGGATTTTCTTTATCTTATGCAGGTAAGCTTGAACTGATAGCCAAGGTGATCCAAGGTGTGGTAGCATACTGGATGCAAGAGTTTTCTCTACCACCCACAGTTATTGAAAGCATAATTTCTATATGCCGAAAATTCCTATGGGGTGGAAAAAGGGCTCTTGTATCATGGGATGTTATCTGCAGGCCAAAAGATGAGGGCGGACTTGGCTTGCGAAATTTGAAACATTGGAACAATGCGTTTATGACAAAAACACTCTGGAATATCCACACCCGGAAAGAAACGTTATGGATTCGTTGGGTCCATGACTTTTATTTACGGAATGTGGACTTCTGGACGTGGAATCCGGGAAGAAACGAGTCCGCCCTCATGCGTAGTTTGGCGAAGGTTAGGGACCTTCTCGTAAGCAGATTTGGAACCACTAGTGACTGTATCAATAAACTGGCCTCTTGGAATGGACCGAATGGCATTAATACTTCGGCCGTGTATGAAGCAATTCGTCCACAAAGCCCAAAAAAGTTTGCCATGAGGTTTATTTGGAAGAGCTTTGTCCCTCCTAAATTTGCTTTTTGTACGTGGCTTTGCTTACATGGAAGGCTACTCACGAAAAGCAATGTAATCTTCATGGAGATTGACAAACATTGCTCGTTTTGTGGTGCTACACTGGAAGATATCAACCACCTTTTCTTCATGTGCCCGTTCTCTAAACAGTTTGGGACCGTGTAAGAGATGGTGTTGGTATTGCAAGGAATACGGCCTCTATCAAAGGAGCAATAAAATGGCATCATAGGGATTCTCGAGGAACCCGGCCTCGATCCAAGATTGGTGCTCTAGCTATCATGGCCTCGGTTTTCCATTTATGGAAGACAAGGAATGCTCTTTATTTTGATCAGATGGCTGCCGATGTGGACCGTACTTCTACCATGATCCTCAAGAACATTTTCCAGGTGATGTACAGGTTATACCCGAATGGGTGGAATGCATGAGACTTGGAGTTGGTGTTTGTGCGTACTGCCTTCTTGCATGTAAGGCATGTACTGCCGTGTATTTGGTTTACTAAATCTGTTTGTGCTTTGATTTATCTTTGTTTCCAAAAAAAAAAAAAAAAAAAAAAAAAAAAAAAAAAAAAAAAGGTTATCTTTTGTTCGTTGTCCATCTGGGTGAAGGTAGTAAAGCTGGTCATGTTGGATATGCTCTGAATGTGTAAACAGGAGGACCATTGTTCAACACCCACTAATGGCAACTTTGCTATATCTCACGGTTTAAGTTTGTTTTAGTTTTTTTGTTGTTGGATTTAATCTTGTATTGTTTAGTAGCCTAGTTGGACATGGCCTGAATGTGTAAACAGGATGTCCACGGTTCAACACTTACTAAAGGTTGGTGTGTTTTATTGCAATTTCTTCTAAAAAAAAAAAAAAAAAAAAAAAAAAAAAAAAAAAAATGTTCGTTGTTTGCTTTTTGTTGAT
The DNA here is from genome assembly GCF_001879475.1 of Ipomoea nil. Classification (NCBI taxonomy): domain Eukaryota; kingdom Viridiplantae; phylum Streptophyta; class Magnoliopsida; order Solanales; family Convolvulaceae; genus Ipomoea; species Ipomoea nil. Next base: position 4,702 of record NW_017618318.1, read on the forward strand.
TGTTTTTGTTTGGGGTGTTAGCTAGTTGGAAGTGGTCCAAATGTGTAAACAGGAGGACCATGGTTCAACACTCACAAAAGGCTAGTAACCCATTTTCTTTCTTTATTTCTCTTTTGTTCATACGTAGGTGTCAGCGTTGTTGGCACCCCGATGTACCTACGGTAGAAGAGGTACCCTAGCCCACCCTGCCGGGGATGTGGTAAAGGCACGTCAATCCGGCCCGTACCTGCGGCAGATGAGGTACCCTTGCCTGCCCTTGCCGGGGGTGGTGGGTATTGTGTTCAAATCCGGTACGTGCATACCCGCGGTCAAGGGGTACATGGGGGACCAATTAGTGTTAATCTTTTTTAATACTAGTTGGAAACCCATTGGAGGGATACTACTGATTTGATTTTTGGGAACGTTATATGCTGGCCTCCAAACCAGGATGTAACGTGTTATATATTTTATGCTACCAAAATGTTCAAGAAAGGAAACCTGGTGTGATGGTCGAGATCTATGGAAGGAAGCCGGAAGACCAGGGATCAAATCCTGAAAAGAGCATTTTTGGAAATTGCATGGAATACAAGCCATCACGTGGGGAAGATTGATCTGCATGCATGCTTGTATTGAAAATCAAGAGAACGTGTGGACCATGAAGATGACTGCGTGATAGGGGTACTGATGTGGATGCTGACTGGGCTGCTGACCGGAGGATGTGGGCTTAGATCGCGTTGACCAGCAAGAAGCTGAAGAAGTTGACTTCGCTGATGTGGACGCCGACTACACACATGACAAGGCTGTTGACTGGATGACGTGGACCTTTGACCGCGTTGACCGGAAGCAGCGTGTGCTTTCGTGACACTGTAGTTGTGCTTCAATGTTTTTGATGTTTTATTTTTGGTTTGTTAATATGTAATATATTTAGTAGTCTTAGGCTTGGGAGGAGAATCCTCCTAGCAGTGACTAGAATAGTGTTTTTATAGCCCACTTCACCCAATCGATGAGGGTCGAGTGGGCACCATCTCCGGGGTATGCCCCGCGTACACATGTACACCTTTCTTGCTTCTATTTACATCTCCATTCATCGAAAGAGCTCTCAGTCTGTCAATCCTTACTATGTCTGGACCTGGTAAGTTTCCCCGTGTTGAGTCAAATTAAGCGCAGGCTCCACTCCTGGTGGTGCCCTTCCGTCAATTCCTTTAAGTTTCAGCCTTGCGACCATACTCCCCCGGAACCCAAAGACTTTGATTTCTCATAAGGTGCCGGCGGAGTCCTAAA
>NW_017618319.1:0-7128 GCF_001879475.1 Ipomoea nil
CTCGAAGACGATCAGATACCGTCCTAGTCTCAACCATAAACGATGCGACCAGGGATCGGCGGATGTTGCTTTTAGGACTCCGCCGGCACCTTATGAGAATCAAAGTCTTTGGGTTCCGGGGGGAGTATGGTCGCAAGGCTGAAACTTAAAGGAATTGACGGAAGGGCACCACCAGGAGTGGAGCCTGCGGCTTAATTTGACTCAACACGGGAAAACTTACCAGGTCCAGACATAGTAAGGATTGACAGACTGAGAGCTCTTTCGATGAATGGAGATGTAAATAGAAGCAGAAAGGTGTACATGTGTACGCGGGCATACCCCGGAGATGGTGCCACTCGACCCTCATCGATTGGGTGAAGTGGGCTATAAAAACACTATTCTAGTCACTGCTAGGGAGATTCTCCTCCAAGCCTAAGACTACTAAATATATTACATATTAACAAACCAAAAATAAAACATCAAAAACATTGAAGCACAACTACAGTGTCACGAAAGCACACGCTGCTTCCGGTCAACGGTCAAAGGTCCACGTCATCCAGTCAACAGCCTTGTCATGTGTGTAGTCGGCGTCCACATCAGCGAAGTCAACTTCTTCAGCTTCTTGCTGGTCAACGCGATCTAAGCCCACATCCTCCGGTCAGCAGCCCCAGTCAGCATCCACATCAGTACCCTATCACGCAGTCATCTTCATGGTCCACACGTTCTCTTGATTTTCAATACAAGCATGCATGCAGATCAATCTTCCCCACGTGATGGCTTGTATTCCATGCAATTTCCAAAAATGCTCTTTTCAGGATTTGATCCCTGGTCTTCCGGCTTCTTCCATAGATCTCGACCATCACACCAGGTTTCCTTTCTTGAACATTTTGGTAGCATAGAATATATAACACGTTACATCCTGGTTTGGAGGCCAGCATATAACGTTCCCAAAAATCAAATCAGTAGTATCCCTCCAATGGTTTCCAACTAGTATTAAAAAAGATTAACACTAATTGGTCCCCCATGTACCCCTTGACCGCGGGTATGCACGTACCGGATTTGAACACAATGCCCACCCCCCGGCAAGGGCAGGCAAGGGTACCTCATCTGCCGCAGGTACGGCGGGCCGGATTGACGTGCCTTTACCACATCCCCGGCAGGGTGGGCTAGGGTACCTCTTCTACCGTAGGTACATCGGGGTGCCAACAACGCTGACCCTACGTATGAACAAAAAGAGAAATAAAGAAAGAAAATGGGTTACTAGCCTTTTGTGAGTGTTGAACCATGGTCCTCCTGTTTACACATTTGGACCACTTCCAACTAGGCTAACACCCCAAACAAAAACAATCAACAAAAGCAAACAACGAACATTTTTTTTTTTTTTTTTTTTTTTTTTTTTTTTTTTTTTTTTTTTTTTTTTTTTTTTTAGAAGAAATTGCATAAAACACACCAACCTTTAGTAAGTGTTGAACCGTGGACATCCTGTTTACACATTCAGGCCATGTCCAACTAGGCTACTAAACAATACAAGATTAAATCCAACAACAAAAAAACTAAAACAAACTTAAACCGTGAGATATAGCAAAGTTGCCATTAGTGGGTGTGAACAATGGTCCTCCTGTTTACACATTCAGAGCATATCCAACATGACCAGCTTTACTACCTTCACCCAAGATGGACAACGAACAAAAAGATAACCTTTTTTTTTTTTTTTTTTTTTTTTTTTTTTTTTTTTTTTTTTTTGGAAAACAAAGATAAATCAAAGCACAAACAGATTTAGTAAACCAAATACACGGCAGTACATGCCTTACATGCAAGAAGGCAGTACGCACAAACACCAACTCCAAGTCTCATGCATTCCACCCATTCGGGTATAACCTGTACATCACCTGGAAAATGTTCTTGAGGATCATGGTAGAAGTACGGTCCACATCGGCAGCCATCTGATCAAAATAAAGAGCATTCCTTGTCTTCCATAAATGGAAAACCGAGGCCATGATAGCTAGAGCACCAATCTTGGATCGAGGCCGGGTTCCTCGAGAATCCCTATGATGCCATTTTATTGCTCCTTTGATAGAGGCCGTATTCCTTGCAATACCAACACCATCTCTTACACGGTCCCAAACTTGTTTAGAGAACGGGCACATGAAGAAAAGGTGGTTGATATCTTCCAGTGTAGCACCACAAAACGAGCAATGTTTGTCAATCTCCATGAAGATTACATTGCTTTTCGTGAGTAGCCTTCCATGTAAGCAAAGCCACGTACAAAAAGCAAATTTAGGAGGGACAAAGCTCTTCCAAAATAAACCTCATGGCAAACTTTTTTGGGCTTTGTGGACGAATTGCTTCATACACGGCCGAAGTATTAATGCCATTCGGTCCATTCCAAGAGGCCAGTTTATTGATACAGTCACTAGTGGTTCCAAATCTGCTTACGAGAAGGTCCCTAACCTTCGCCAAACTACGCATGAGGGCGGACTCGTTTCTTCCCGGATTCCACGTCCAGAAGTCCACATTCCGTAAATAAAAGTCATGGACCCAACGAATCCATAACGTTTCTTTCCGGGTGTGGATATTCCAGAGTGTTTTTGTCATAAACGCATTGTTCCAATGTTTCAAATTTCGCAAGCCAAGTCCGCCCTCATCTTTTGGCCTGCAGATAACATCCCATGATACAAGAGCCTTTTTTCCACCCCATAGGAATTTTCGGCATATAGAAATTATGCTTTCAATAACTGTGGGTGGTAGAGAAAACTCTTGCATCCAGTATGCTACCACACCTTGGATCACCTTGGCTATCAGTTCAAGCTTACCTGCATAAGATAAAGAAAATCCTTCCAGGCAGATATATACTTGTTAATGGAATCAAAAAGAGGGGTGTAGCAAGATACCTTTAGCTTTTGAGCATCTAAAGGAACCCCAAGGTAACGAACAGGCAAGGTGCCATTAGGGATGCGTGTGAAGCTAAGGTCATCACGCACCCCAGCACAAAACAGTTTCGATTTCGTAGCACTAATCGCTAGCCCTGAGGTCCCTTCGAGCTCATTCAACGCATTCATCATTATTCCCACCGAGCTTACATCTCCCCTGCAAAAAAGCATCAAGTCATCCGCAAAAGCCAAATGGCTTATGCGGAGGTTAGAACATCTTGGGTGGAACTTGAACATCGGGCTCGCAGTCTTGGCCTTCAACATTCTTGTGAAGTATTCCATGCATAACGTGAACAACATGGGGGACATGGGGTCCCCTTGCCTTAATCCCCGCCTTCCATCAAACTTTCCATGCAAAGTACCATTAATGCTCACCGAGAAAGATGCTGTGCTTACACACTCCATGATCCATTCAGTGAAGATACTCGGAAACCCGAACCCATGCAGAACCTCCTTCAAGAAATCCCAGCTAACAGTGTCATAAGCCTTTCGGATATCCACCATTATCATGCACCTCGGGGATATTCTTTTTCTTGAATATCCCCTTATAAGTTCCTGAGCAAGCATAACATTATCAGACACCGATCTCCCACCTACAAAAGCCCCTTGGGCTTGGTCCACAATGTCCGGCAGTACTCGTCCCATGCGTGCTGCAATTATCTTCGTTATTATCTTGTAAAAAACATTGCAGCACGCGATTGGTCTAAAATCCTCGACCCTTTGATCGTGCATCTTCTTGGGAATTAAGGCAATAACGGTATGATTCCATTGCTTCAACAGTTGCCCATTTCTGAAAAATTCCATCACTGCCGCTATGACCAGTGAACCAATCCGGTTCCAATTAACTTTGAAGAAAGCGGCAGTGTACCCGTCGGGCCCCGGAGCTTTGTCATTACCCATAGAGAATAAAGCTTCCTTTATTTCTTCTTTAGAGATTGGGGCCACAAGGTTCAAAGCTTGATCGGCAGAGACATTGGAGCCATGGCCAAAATATGTATTGTCCGTTCCATTCCTTTCTCTTGGGGTGCCAAAATAAATCAGAGAAAAATTTTACAAACAAGCTGCCCACTTGATTGAGTGAAGTAGTTAGGTTCCCATCTTGATCAAGGATTGCAGCTAGAGTTGACGCTGCATTTCTTTTATTTATGAGGCTATGAAAATAGTGTGATCCCTTATCTGCCTCAACCAAGTGGACTGTATTCAATTTTTGCGTAAAGAACCGTCTTTCAGCCTCCATCAAGAACAAGGCCTCTTCCGAAGATCATTAACATAAGCCCTCTCTTGTTCATTCGCGTTTAGGACATCCAACTCATCTTGCGCAACAGAGTAGGCTTCTTTCGCGACTCGGGTTCTCTCCGAGATGTGGCTGAACGCATTTCTGTTAAGAGTGCGAAGAGGTCCTTTAAGAGACTTAAGTTTCTTGGCCAGAATATACTGCTTCGATCCCTCCACATGCTCTCTCCACACATTTTCAAGAGTAACTTTGAAGTCCTGGTGTGTGAGCCACATGTTTAAAAATTTGAATGGCCTTTTTCCGTCACTTATAGCAATGGACGTAGTTATAACTACGGGACAGTGATCTGAATTGCATGCCAACAACTTGAAGTCTGCCATGCATGTTAACCCGTTGGCTCCCCATCTATCATTGATCAGTACCCGATCCAGCTTGGCTTCCATATACCTATTTCTCCACGTAAAAAATTTTCCAGTAGAAGGGCAGTCCGTTAGATCCATGTTCGCACAGCAATTCTCCAAATCCTGAAGCTCATATCTAGTTGGTTCGTTTCCTCCCCTTCTTTCAGATGGTGATAACACTGTATTAAAGTCACCTGAGATTACCCATGGTTCAACAATCAATAGTCCAAGTGCTTCAATCTTCTCCCATAATTGCCTTCTCGCAACTACAGAAAAGAGGCCATAGACAAAAGTACAAAGAATCTTCTTCTGAGAAATCTTGCATAGAATGAGACAGTGGACATGTTGAGGTCCAGTCTCAAGGATTGAGCAGTCTACTAGCGCTGGGTTCCATGTAACAAGAATCCTTCCACCAACAGTATCATGGAAGTTGGTTGCAAGCTTCCATCCATTCTTTCGGTTTTTAACGAACAAGTCAGCTTTCTCAATCGACAATTTAGTTTCCAGAAGTGCAATAACAGATAGTTTATTGTTCCAAACGAAGTCCCAGACTTCTTTTTGTTTGAGGGGTTGATTCAAACCCTCACATTCCAAGTTCCGATCAACATTGAGCAACGGAGGTGGTGCTCGCCGACCACCGCCGCCAGCCACTTTGTTAATCCCAAGTGGCAGGGATGTCCGAGATGTTTTCTTTTGCTTCTTAGATTGCGGGGATCGTCTTCTTGCCCCAGCCACCACACGAGAGGGCTCTATGGGTAAGGTGACAACATTTTCTTCTTCATTTTCTGCCTGTGGATCCGGATCAACTTCAGAGACAGTCTCAAGGTTGCATGGAGGGTTCAAGGCAGCTTCTGCCGCCTTCCTAGCCTTTCGGGCCTTTCTTCTAGCAGATTTTGACAAAGCAGCTTCTTCTTTGTCGTTACCGGCCTCCTCTTCAATTCAGGAGGTGGTGGAGGGGATTGCACCTCAACTTGTGGAATTTCTGCGTCAGATGTCTCATTTGCGGCCTCATCTCCAATCTCAAGAGGTGGTGGAGGAGATTGCACCTCGACTTGTGAGTTCCAAAAGGTTGTTGCAAAGGTGTAGCTACAATATCTTGCACTCCTGTACCATCTTCGACTACCACCAGTGCTGCCTCATCAGTTCTCTTTCTGCCACATCCTTTCGTCACCCACAACAGCCTCACACACATCCGTAGCTACAAGAGCTTGAGTCTCGGTATCACCATTCTCATTCCCATGCCCAGCAGCCACATTTCTTTCCCTTAGATTACATTCAACACGAGTCAAGGGCATTTTTCTGTTATGTGTCGGCCTCCCCCACACCGAGTGCAAAAGGGCACCCAGTTCTGATAAAAAATATTCTGTTCAAACGTTGATCCGTCAGGCACCTCAATGGCGATGTGTTCCAGAGGCTCTAAGGAGCAGTCAACATCCACGAGCACCCTAGCAAAGCCTATTTTCCTCCCATCCAAAGTAGATTGATCCATGTACAGAGGTTTACCAATGCAGCAGCGATTTTGCTCAAAGCCCAGTGTTCCAACAAGGTTTCGGCAGTGAGGGGAGTCTAACCCACATTGGAAGGAACCGGTAATCTTCATACGCCTCAGAGAACTCTTTTGGTGGTGGTTCAAGGAACATACGTTTTCCATACACAGCAAAAGGACCCTTCTTCAACACAACATCACGGTCCTCTTCAGTCTTAAACCAAAACATTACATGGCCATTATAGTGTTCATCCAAATTATACCAAACTCCCAAGTTTTGGCTAATTCATCAATTATTCTCATGCCCGGGAATTTTCCAGCAAAACGCCCATCAAAGGGAAGTTTCTATCCTTTGGCGGTTCAATCCAGTCCTCAAGGTCCAGCTTCGCACGCCCTCTTTCGGCCATGGAACCATGCAGAAGGCATTCATCCCCTCCAGTTCTCTATGATTGTGGAATGGATCTTTTTGAGGTGGATTTCTCTGCCTTTCCCAGAATCTCTATTGTTCCTGGTCAGGTTTGATAAGTTTACAGTGCCTTTTTCAACCCAAACTCTCTTCCCGGTGTCTCTTCTCCACCCATTGCCCTGTCGGCTATTTTCTTCATCAGAGTAAGTATCGACAGAGCCCAGAGATCTTGAGCCTGAGGATCCACTGCATTGGAGGGTTCGGGTTGGGTAGTGAAACAACGCTCGTGTTTGCCATAGCTTTGACAAACCGGTTCCTGTTAGGATGAAGGACGGTGCCACAGGCGGCTTATCCGGTTAAGAAGAAGCCGGTGCTCACAGGCAGCTTATCCGGCCAAAGCAGCCACCGATGCTCACAGGCAAACGGTGAGGGATAGAGACATACCTGGCGTTTTCCAGAAGTTTAGAAGCAGTTTCCACTTTACACCATGCACCGTCGGAAAACACTAGCTTGTCGTTATGTCAAAGAAAAAAAATAATCGGGTGGTCGACTTTACACCATGCACCGCCGAGAGAAGAAAATCCAGTGTCCCAGTTTTGTCGTTATCGGAAACGACGAAAGAGACAGGTGGCGGAACAACGTCTCAAACGTACCTCGGGAACAGGCCAATGATTGCCGAAGATTGAGGTTCG